>NW_025999914.1:547971-569495 GCF_001458135.2 Marmota marmota marmota | reverse complement strand
GGGAGGGGGAGGGAGGGAAGCATTGGTCTGGTCTTTTTCTCAGGTTCCTTCAAGAAAAATCTCAAAAGTGTGCTTTGTTTGTTGTTGATTAAGATGGAGTCTGATTCTTTTGCCCAGGCTGTCTGTCCTTGAATGGCGAAGGCGTTCCTGCACCAGCTATTTGACAGGGTCACAGTGTGGGGGATGCTGCAGCAAGGCAAGGCCGTACCATCTGGAAACCGGAACCATGGGGAATATTAAGTGTTTTGTTTATGATACTTATGATATGAATAACAGGGCATACGTCAATCAATAATAAAAGTACATCTTTCCTGAGATTTCAGGAAAATTCCCAGAATGAGACTAAGGATACAATTAAGACATGCCACCCACAGACTCTCCTTTGCCTTACAAAGGAATTTACAATGAAAATGGAAACACATAATTAATATTAATGGCAAATGGGTTGAGGTGCAGAGCCTTCCCTTTAGTTAAAGAATACAAAGATGTAAGACTTGGTGTACTTTGACCAAGGATCATAGAAACTCTTTAAGAAAGCAGTTAAATAGGTCATATGAAAAAAGGAAATTACCTTGGAAATTAAAAATAGAATAATGTAAAATTAACATAGATAAAGTTTAGAGGCACTTTACAGTAGTAGGCTCCAAGTAATAGACTTTCACTATTTTAAGTGTGTTTTACTGGGACTTTAGAAGTAAGAAAGCTTACCAATAATCATAGGTATGCTTTAAAGTTAAAGGTTAATAACAGGTCAGGAGACATACAGTTGAGTTGTGTAGCACCTAGTGATTGAGGTAAAAACATAAAAGCTTAATTGGCAAAGGTTACAGGAAAATATTTTAAACAATGTACTCAATATCTTAGGTAATCAAATCAGTTGCTTCTTCTTTCCCTTCTTGCTGCTGATAATTTGGAAAAGATTGTAACTCTTGAAAATTATGTAAATCAAAGATGTTTCAGGCTTTGAGGCTATTCATTAACTACCTGAAAAAACACCTGTAGGTCCCACTTGTTGTCTTTCATGTATGATTTACCTTCTCTTTCTAATAAACTCCTTTTTTTGTGTGAAACAACCTTTTTCTGTGGTTTTGGCTATTTGGATCATTTTTATTATTATTTGTTCTTTTTACATATACTTGACAACCAACCTTTTTTTTTTTGACATAGTTACATGCATGGAGTATAACTTAGTCTAAGTTATTAGGATTACATTCTTGTGGTTGTACAGGATGTGGAGTTATATTGCTCATATATTCATATATGAACATTGGAAAGTTATGTGTGATTCATTCTACTGTCTTTCCCATTCCCATTCCAACTCCTTTCCCCCCACTCCTCCCAGTCTAATCCAGTGAACCTCCACTCCTACCCCCCACCCCCACCTATTGTGAGTAAGCATCTGCATATCAGAGGGAACATAGGGCCTTTGACTTTGGGGGATTGGCTTATTTCACTTAGCATAATAGTCTCCAGTTCCATCCATTTACAGGCTGATGCCATAATTTCATTCTTCTTTAAGGCTGAGTATTGTTCCATTATGTATATGTACCACATTTTCTTTAACCATTCATCTATTCATCTGTTCTTCAACACTTAGGTTGGTTCCATAGCTTGGCTATTGTGAATCGATGTGGCTGCATCACTGTAGTATGCTGATTTTAAGTCCTTTGGGTATATACCAAGGAGTGGAATAATTGGTTCAAATGGTGGTTTCATTCCAAGTTTTCTGAGGAATCTCCATACTACTTTCCAGAGTGATTGCACCAATTTTTAGTCCCACTAGCAATGTATCAGTGTACCTTTTCCCCCACATCCTCACCAACATTTATTGTTTCTTTATTCTTGGCAATTGCCATTCTTACTGGAGTGAGATGAAATCTTAGAATAGCTTTAATTTGCACTTCTCTAGTTGCTAGAGATGTTGAGCATTTTTTCATATATTTGTTGATTAATTGTATTTTTTCTTCTGTGAAGTGTCTGTTCAGTTCCTTAGCCCATTTATTTGTTTTGTTTTTGTTGTTTGTTGTTGTTGTTGTTTTGGTGTTCAGTTTTCTGAGTTCTTTATATATCCTGGAGATTAATGCTTTATCTGACATGCATGTAGTAAAGATTTTCTCCCATTCTGTAGGCTCTATCTTTATGTTTTTAATTGTTTCCCTTGCTGAGCAGCAGCTTTTCAGTTTGAATCCATCCCATTATTGATTCTTGATTTTACTTCTTGTGCTTTAGGAGTTTTCTTAAAGAAGACAGTTCCTAAAATGACATGGTGAATATTTGGGCCTGTTAGGCTCAGGGTCTCTGTTCTAATGCCAAAGTCTTTGATCCACTTTGAGTTGAGTTTTGTGCAGGGTGAGAAGTAGGGGTTTGATTTCATTTTGTTATGTATGGATTTTCAGTTTTCCCAATACCTTTTGTTGAAGAGGTACTCTTTTCTCCAAAGTATGTTTATGGTGCCTTGTCTAAGAGGTAACCGCATTTATGTGGGTTTGTTTCTTTGTGTTCTATTCTATTCCAGTGATCTTCATGTCTGCTTTGGTGCCAATATCATGCCATTTTTGTTACTGTAGCTGTGTACTATAATGTCTGGTACTGTGATGCTTCCTGCTTCATCTTTCTTGCTAAGGATTGCTCTGGCTATTCTGGGCCTCTTATTTTTTTCAAATGAATTTAATGACTGCTTTTTCTATTTCTATGAAGAACATCATTTTGGAATGTTAATAGGAATTGCATTAAATCAGTATAATGCTTTTGGTATTATGGCCATTTTGACAATATTACTTTTGCCTATCCAATAACATAGGAGATCTTACCATCTTCTAAGTTCTTCTTCAATTTCTTTCTTTAGTGTTCTTTTGTCCGATTGATTCCAAAATTTTTAAATATATTTTTGGGGTACAAGGGATTAAACTCAGGAGCACCCAACCACCCAGCCACATCCCCAACCCTATTTTATATTTTATTTAGAGACATGATCTCACTGAATTGCTTAGCACCTTGCATTTGCTGAGGCTGGCTTTGAACTTGCAATCCTTCTACCTCCGCCTCCTAAGCCATTGGTATTACAGGCATGTGCCACTGAGCCAGGCCCAAATATTTTATTTTTTTGAGGCTATTGTGAATGGGGTAGTTTTCCTAATTTCTTGTTCAGTGGATTCATCACTGATGTATAGAAATATGTTTGATTTATTGATGTTAACTTTATATCCTACTACTTTGCTGAATTCATTTATGAGTTCTAGAAGTTTTCTGGTCGAGTTTTTTTTATCTCTAAATACAGAATCACAGCATCAGCAAATAGTGATAGTTTCAGGGCATCTTTTCTTATTCGTAGCCCTTTAATTTCTTTCTTCTGTCTAATTGCTCTGGCTAGAGTTTCAAGGACAATGTTGCAGAGAAGTGGTGAAAGACAGCATCCCTGTCTTATCCTGTTTTTCGAAGGAATTCTTTCAATTTTTCTGTTTATAATGATATTGGCCTTGGGTTTGGCATAGATAGCTTTTGCAATGTTGAGGTGTGTTCCTACTATCCCTGGTTTTTCTAGTGTTTTAAATGTGAAGAGGAGCTGTATTTTGTCAAATGCTTTTCTGCATCAGTTGAGATGATCATGTGCTTCTTGTCTTTAAGTCTATTGATGTGATTAATTATGTTTGTTGATTTCTAGCTGGACCTGGTGGCGCACACCTGTAATCTCAGTGGCTTGGGAGGCTGAGGTAGAAGGATTGGGAATTCAAAGGTAGCCTCTGCAAAAGCAAGCTGTTAAGCAACTCAGTGAGACCCTGTCTCTAAATAAAATACAAAATATGGCTGGGGATGTGGTAGAGTGGTCAAGTGCCCCTGAGTTCAATCCCCAGTACCAAAAATAAATAAATAAATAAATAAATAAATGCAATAATTTCTATATGTTGAACCAACCTTTCATGTTTGGAATGAACCCCACTTGACCATGGTGCACTACCTTTTCAATATGCTTTTTGTGATTTTCCAGAATTTTATTGAGAATTTTTGTATCTATATTTATCAAGGATATTGGTCTGAAGTTTTCTTTCCTTGATGTGTCTTTGTCAGGTTTTGGTATCAGGGTGATACTAGTCTCATAGAATAAGTTTGGAAAGTTTCCCTCCTTTTCTATTTCATGCAATAATTTGAGAAGTATTGGTGTTAATTCTTTTCTGATGGTCTTGTAGAACTTGACTGAGAATCAGTCTGGTCCTGGGATTTTCTTGGTTGGTAGGCTTTTGATCTTCAATTTCATTGCTTGAAATTTATGTTTAAATTTTCTGTGTCCTCCTGGTTTAATTTGGGTAGGTCATATGTCTCCAGAAATTTGTCACTGTCTTCAATATTTTGTATTTTATTACAGTATAAATTTTCAAAATAGTTTCTGATTATTGTCTGTATTTCAGTAGTGTCTGTTGTAATATTTTCTTTTCATTATGAATATTAGTAATTTGAGTTTCCTTTCTCTTTATTAGCTTGGCTAGGTGTTTATCAATTTTATTTATTTATTTCAAAGAACCAACTTTTTGTTTCATTGATTTTTTTGGATTTTTTTCTTTCAATTTCATTGGTTTCAAATCTGATTTTAATTATTTCCTGTCTTCTGCTTTTGGTGTTGATTTGTTTTTCTTTTTCTTGGACTTTGAGATATAATGTTAGGTTATTTATTTGATTATTTTATTTGGTTACTCTCTATTATTTTAATGAGCTCAACTTTCCTTGAGGAGTGTGCTTTTGAAGGGATATTAAGACCCTGGCCCCTCCACTTTGCTTCCTGGCCATTATGGGAGGTATGAGGTATTCTACCACATACCTCCCACCTTAGCACAGGCCCCAAAACAATGGTTTCAAGCAACTATGAAACCTCTGCTATAGTGAATCAAAGTAAATCTTTCCCCCTTTTAACTTGATTATTTCAGAATTTTGTCACTGCAACAGATCTCTAACATATCATCTTTGTCATACAAAATAGATATCCATAGGTTCTGGGGATTAAGATATGGACATCTTTGGTAGATTATTATTTTGTCCAGCACAGAGAGTATTAGTTATAAATACTTGTCAATCACTTTATAGCAGTGTATTGACATTTCTCATCATTTTATAGCTGTCTAGTACTGGACTGCATAGGTATATCGTAGTTTATTCAATTAGTCCCCTTTTAATGAACATTGGTTTGTTTCAAAATTTTACCTTGAATTCCTCAACAAATAATCTTAAATATTTTATATTTTGGTCCATGTGTTTTTGAGATGGATTTATGTGAATTTGCTATATAGTATTACTTTCCTAGATTAGGGTCTCTATCATTTCGCATTTCCATCAGGTATGTATGGGAGTTTCTCTTTCTTTAAAAACAAAGTATACTGTCAAACTTCTGGATTACTGCTACTCTACCTGATAAGTTATCTGTTTTTATTTGTTTGTTTGCTTGTTTTTTTTTT
Source organism: Marmota marmota marmota (assembly GCF_001458135.2). NCBI lineage: Eukaryota > Metazoa > Chordata > Mammalia > Rodentia > Sciuridae > Marmota > Marmota marmota. The sequence goes on along the minus strand of NW_025999914.1, from coordinate 564,054 downwards.
TTTTTTTGTACTGGAGATTGAAAGGAAAGTGACCACAACACTCAGAGCAACCAAAAGATCTTTATTGCAGCAGTGCAACAGAGGAGAAAAAAGAGAGAAAGGGGTGGTGGCAGGGGAAGGTTTTTATAGCCCTTCTGCTGTGCTGCCTAAATCTAACAGGGTCTCTGGGTTTGCAAGCTGCGTTGTTGGCACAAGAAGGGTTAAGTGTTCAGCCTTGGGGAGAGGGGGGTTGAGTGTTCAGCCTTGAGCAGGGGCTTAGGTGTTTGAGCTTGAAGCAAACAGGTGATAAAGAACCAGATTGAGGGTTTGAGTGGTCAGGTCACCCTGCAGCTAACTTTGTCTGGCATGCCCTGCAGATAATTTAGTTCAGCCTGTCCTGCACCTAACAGAGATTGAACCCAGAGATGCTTTTCCACTGAGCTACAACCGGATCCTTTTCTTTTTTTTTCATTTTGAGACACGGGTCTCAACTGTATTGCTGAGGCTGGCCTCAAACTTGAGATCTTCCTCCCTCAGCCTTCAGTCACTGGGACTTATAAAGCCCGGGACACCGAGCTCGGCTACTGTTAATTTTCTATCCTGTGAATTTACCAAGTAATCTTTTTGACACTTACTTAATTGAACTACGTGTGTTTTCAGATGTGTAATTACATTGTAAGCACATAAAAGGGCGCTTGAGAGAATCGCTGACGTTGAAAAAGTCAGCAAAACCCATCAAGTTGGCATAAATCTGGGCAGAGGTCCCTTCACTATCTGAAGCATTCATTCAGAAAGGACGTCAGAACATCCTTTTGAGGGACCTGGAATCTCAGTGATGCAGAAACCGAAATAAACTTGAGCGGAGAATGAGAGAATCCCTATCCTCAGATCGGCTCTGCAGGCGCGGATCAGCGCTAGGGTGGAGGTAAGTGGGACAATGGCCGGGTAAAGACAAGGAAGAAGAAAAACCCATTCAAGCCTTTGAGAATACCCAGCCTAGCTCCCAGGAGCGCAAGGGATGAAACCATCGAGTGAAAACCCCTCTCGCCCCTTCCTAGAGCTGCCATGGAAATGCGCCCCACACAGGCAGAGCCAGCCGGCCCTCCACACGCAGCGGCCTTTGTAAGTTTCCATTGGTGGGCTCTGGGTGTCGTAGAGTGTCGAGTACTCAGCCCTTCGCTCCCGAGGAGGACGTCCTCTGCTGGTCCCCTGGGGGCGGGGGTGAGCAAACATGTGCTCCTGAAGTAACTGGAGGGGTGTCGGGGTTGGGATAGGGGTATTGTTGCGTTTCCTCAGCGTGGGCGGCTCAAGCTCGGCTCCTGCTGTTGCGCGTCTGCGCGATCCTCCTCTGCCTCGGCGGCCGGGTGGCGAGCCTATCTAATACAATACCTCAGGGTCGTTCCGCCGGCCCTTGTACAGATCTGAGCCGGGGATGAAGGAGCTGTCCCCGGCAGCTTCGCTGAGCCGGGCTGTACTTTCCGAGTTTGTCTCAAGGCCTCCTGAGGCACTGTGTCCTCGGGTTCGGCGCTTCGCAACATTTCTGGACACTCTTGGGTTACAGACGCTGGTCCGCGGCATAGAACGCTTTTCTGAGTTTACCTTTCCTTAGAATACATAAATCGAGGGTATAAGAAAGCTTTAAAGAGTAATCTCTCCAGCCTTTTCACTTAATAAATGAAGAATGAAGTGCAGAGTTAAGTCCCGGATGACGTAATATCCTGCGAATGCGCTGCTTTTATGATTTTATGGTTTCCACCAGACATCAGACATTTTAAAATCCTATAAAAACAACTGATCAAGTCGGTTGTGGTGGCTTATGTAATTCCAGCGACTTGGAGGCTGAGGCAAGAGGATCCCAAGTCTGTGGCCTGTCTGGGTAATTTAACGAGACCTTGTTTCAAAAAAGGCAGCTGTGGGGGCCGCCTGGGGTTGTACCAATGGGTAAGGTGACCCTGGGTTCAATCCCTACTTCAGCTAAATAAATAAATAAAGCAAGTAATCAAGTGTATCCCAACTTTAAAAAATAATCTTTTTTGAATGTTAGTTTTATTCCACTTAATTGTCCTTTTAAAAAATGTTTCCTGTCTTACTCCTCCTTTCTTAAAAGTCCTGAAACAACTTGGCAAGTTTCCGGTAGTCTTTCATTTAGTCTATTCCGAAGGATTTTCTATCCAAGCACATATTTCCCTGAGTATAAGTAAATTAACCTGGAAGCAGGCTTTCATGACTCATACTTAAATTTTTAATATTGGCAGTCATTGTGTACTGTAAGTTGTGTTCATAGTGCTGGCTTATTCTTCAGGTCCATTCAGGAACTTTTCCAGGAGAGATCTTACTGATAGAGCTTTTGCACAACTATAATGTCATCTACTTGGAATATCCAGGCCAAAAAGGACCAGGAAGAACTTCTGGAAGTAAAGATAGAGGACCAGGAGGAGGAAGAGAATAAATATACCTCCAGACAGGATGAGAGCCTTCAAAAGAACAACAGAGAGGTCTTTCGACAGTACTTCAGGCAGTTCTGCTACCAGGAAACATCTGGACCTCGGGAAGCTTTGAGCCGACTCCGGGAGCTTTGCCATCAATGGCTGAGGCCAGAGACTCACACCAAAGAACAGATCCTGGAGCTGCTGGTGCTGGAGCAGTTCCTGACCATCCTACCTGAGGAACTTCAAGCCTGGTTACAGGAGCAGCATCCAGAAAATGGAGAGGAGGTGGTGAATGTGCTGGAAGATTTAGAGAAAGAGCTAGATGAACCAGGATATCAGGTAAGAAAAAAGATGTGATTTCTGTTTGAGAAAAGGTAAATTGTGCTGGTTGCAGGCAAATACCTGTAAGCCCAGCTATTTGGGAGGCTGAGGCAAGAGGATGACAAATTCAAGCCAAACTGGGCAATATAGCAAGACATGGTCTTAAAATAAAAAAATTAAAAGTTCTGGGGATGTAGTTCATGGTATAGCACCTTTGGATTCAACCCCCAGTACCAAAAAAAAAAAAAAAAAAATGTGTATTCTAGATCAAAGTGAAGTGTGGCATTGTTTCACAAAGCATCTTGACACTTTGATGCATCAGAAAGGGATATGAGTTTCATGGAAAATTGGTTAATGTCATCTTAGTTTATTTATACCTTTTCTGTAGAGCGTTTTTGTATTTCTGTGTTCTGTACTTAACTAAAAATTTCTATTTGATGAACACACTGCTCAACTTAGAAACAAGACTTCTAATATAGAGAGAGTATTAAAGAGTAGAGGGAGAAGCTGTTAGGTAGCAAGGTAGAAAGCAGCCTCTTGAAAGAGGTGTTCCATACAAAATAAATAAGAAATGTGGTTTAAGCCTGATATATGCATGTGTGGAAATATCATAGTGAATCCACTGATTTGTACAATTAATGTTGTTGAATAATTAAAAAACAAAACTTGTAATAATTAAGAAATTGTCATATGGTTTTGTAAATATAGCCACTGCTCTGATTCTCCATTATAAGATGAAAAGATGGAGAAATAAAAATCACCATGCCTGAAGAATGAGATATAGGAGTAGAATGAAAAATTAGGAGAGAAGGGCAGGGTGAGGGATCCTTGTTTCTCTGATTAGTAAAAGGCCCAATTATGTTGGAAAGGTGAGTTGTGAGTGAAAGAGTTGAGATAATCAAGGATATTAACTATCTGTCTCTAAAGTTAGATTTTCTTCTGTAGGACAGAGGATAGGCTCTAAACCTTTTCTCCTTGAGTCTAAGTGAGATTTATTACTAAAAAAATAATTTAAAAAAAAGAGATAAAAGAGAACCAAATTATTTAGATCCTATTTGTTTTGAGACAAGTTCTCACTAAGTTGCTGAGGCTGACCTTGAATTTGTAGTCCTCCTGCCTCAGTCTCCAGAGTGGTTTTTGTTTTCTTTTAATGATGATATAAGACTGTGATTCTCAACCAGTGGGTAATTTTATGCTCCAGAGGGTATTTGGTAATATCTTGGGAAATTTTTGGTTGTCATAACCTGTCACTAAGTTCCTGGGGCTAGCCTTGAAATTGCAATCTTCCTGCCTCAGCCTCGTAAGTAATTGGGCTTACAGGTTGTGGGCACACAGTAGGTAGGGGGCAGGGAACACACAGGAAAACCCCAGACAACAATGAATTATGAGACCCGCATGTCAACAGAGCAAAAGTTATGAAACCTTAGAATAAAAAGTGTGAAATAGATAATAAAACAAGTGTAACTTAGCATTAGGGTATAAAGTAGAGAGGGAAGGAATATGTGGCAGAAAGAGAGAAATTTGAATAGCATCATGAAAATGTGACTAGAAAGGATGAGGCATGTCTTATGTAAGAATTTAATGGAAATGATGACAGATAAGATTTATAAAGAAGGAAGAGACAATGGACAGCTCTTTACTGAGTAGTCTGTTCTAGGCTCAGCACTAGGAATTTGAAGTTTGAAAGAGTAATGTGATGAAGACACTCTGAGAGTTAAAAGACTAAGATCATTCAGCAGGTATTTACTAAATACCTTTTGGTAGTATGTACTGTTTTAGACATTGGGAATATAGCAGTGAACAAAGCACAGAAGATTGCTGCTCTTATGTAAATTCTAGTATTACAGAGAAACATATAAAAATCAATAAAAATGTTAGGTGGTGATAAGTTCTTTTAAAAACAACAAAAATAAAGCAGAGAAAAGGAATAGTGAAGGAAATGAGGATTGCTATTTTTAATAAATGGGTTAGGAAAGGTTTTCAGGTAAGTGGACATTTTTGTAGCAGACATTTAGTGCATTCAGGCAGTGGAAATAGTACATGGATATGTCTTTTTTTTTTTTTTTTTCAAACTACTGGGGATTGACCCAAGGACACTTAACACTGAACTAAGTCCCTAGTCCTTATTTATTTTGAGACAGGGTTTTGCTAAGTTGCTTAGGATCTTGCTAAGTTGCTGAGGCTGGCCTTGAACTTGTGATCCTCCTGCTTCAGCCTCCTGAGATGCAGGGATAACAGGCATGAACCACCACGCCTGGACACATGGATAAGTCTTAAGGTATGCTTATCATGGTAGAGATAGGCTTTGCTGGGGGATAGTTGAAAAATACTTACAAGGAAATTATATCATGTAGTGACTTGTAGACCATTATAAAGACTGGATTTTATTCAGAGATGGCACATCATTGGAGGGTTTTGAGCAGAAAAGAGATACAGTTTGACTTAAACTTTAAAATAATCACTCTGGCTGCTATATGGAGAAAGTTCTGTGGTGGGGGTGGAAAGATATAGGTCAAAGGTAGAATTACAGAAACCATTTTAGGAGGATAAAGGTATAGTCATAATCTAGGCAAGAGATAATGGTGAAACAACTAGGATAGTAGAGTGGAAGTGATAAGATGTGATTGGATTCTAGATATATTTTTAAAAGTAGACTTTGACAGAATTTGTTTTACTATAGGATTTAGAATGTAAGAGTAAGTTAAGAATTATGCCAGAGATACTGTTGTTGTTTATCTGAAAAGGAAGGATACAGAGATGAACAGAGATTACGAAGGCTGAGAGAGAAGTAGATTTGAAGTTAAAGGACAAATCCAGAGTTCATTTCTGGACATGTTAATTTTGAAATTCCTATTCAAATTCAAGTGGAAAAGTTGAGCAAGCAATTGAATAAAACAAGTTGGAATTCAGTGCAGGGGTCTGTGCTAGAAAAACAATTGGAACTTCTCAAAATGTGGGTGGTATATAAAGACATAAGATAGAGCCAGGCATGGTGGTGCATACTATAATCCCAGTGACTTGGAAGACTGACACAGAAGGATTACAAGTTCAAGACCAGTTTCAACAACTTAGTGAGAGCCTGCCTCAAAATAAAAAATTAAAAGGGCTATCGATGTAGCTCAGTGGTTTATCACTTCTGGATTTAATCTCTAGTACCAAAAACTTAAAATAAAAAATAAAAAGGCTGGGGATGTAGTTCAGTGGTAGAGCACTTCTGGGTTCAATCCCTAATACTATAAAAAGCAAACAAACACAAAACTCTGAAAGCATTCCTGGGACAGCTAATGAAGACCTACCAAGAGACCCAGGGGTAGAAGGCACAGCTCACCATATTAGCCTTCCCCTACTTCCCTTTCTCAAAATTTGAAGTATCAGAATATCTTTTGCTGTACATCTGAGGTAGCATTCTGCTAACTCTGGCTCCTATTCTGAAGACAAGTTACAAAATGAAACTAGGACAGGGAAATAGAAGCAGTATAGGTGATTTTTTGAATGTAATTAATTTAAACATTGAAAAGAATGGAGCAGTAATTTGATGGCCTGTGGTATGCTAAGGTCTTGTACTAAGTGCTTTATATACATGGTGGTGTATAATCTCAGAGAAAGTAAATAACTAGGCCAAGATCACAGAACTAATAAACTAAGAAACAGAATACTGATTGCAAATCCCTGCTTTTCATAGTATCATGCTAGGGAAAACTATTATTGTGATATTCAAGAGGGAAATGGGACCATGGAGAAATGGGAGCCCCAGAGAGGCTGAAATTGCTAAAGTAGTGTTAATTGGAGGAACAAAGGTTAGAGGGAAGCAGAAAGAGCAAAAGTAGAGATGTGAGTGTTGAAAACAGAAGATATTTTTCTCAAAATAGAAAAGAAAAAGAAATGTATGAGGGTAGAGATAAACATGTAAAGGATAGTGCTGGGGGCATAGTTCAGTGGTAGAATGCCTGCCTAGAATACACAAGCCCCTGGGTTTAATCCCCAGCACTGGAGTGGTGGTGGTACTGCAACGGATATGAAAGATAGATGATTTTGAGATAATTGTGATCTTGGATAAATAAAAGATAAGGTAATCTTCTTTGAGAGAAATGGAAAGGAACCTCAAAAGGACAAATACCACTGGGAATAGCTTCTATAATTAATATGAAAGAGATTTCTTACATTTCTCCTTCCTTCCTCTACTTTCTTTTATCCCTTTTTTCTTCCCCTCCTTTTTCTTCCTCCTCCTTTCTCTTCTCCTTTTCTTTTTTCTTCCTTTCTTTCTTTTTCTTTTTGGTGAGGATTTTGCTATGTTGTCCAGGCTGGCCTCCAAGTGATCCTCCAACCTTAGCCTCTCAAGTAGTTGAGAATACAGGCTCCTACAACTCTACCTGGTACTGCCTTTCTTTTTAAATAATTTCTCCACATTACTCCCTTTATTATTCCCCTTTCCTTTATGTTTCATTTTATTTTCTCCTAAGTTCTGTCTTTTTCCCTCTTTGGTGCCTCTTTCTTCTCTCCTTTGTTTTTTTCTTTTTCTCCCTTCTTTTTTGAGCACAAAAAAAGCAGTAAAAGTGGTACAACCAACAATCTTTAGCAGTTAGTAATATGGGAAATTACTCTAGTCTGAAAAGGACGGTTATGAAGAGGAGGTGATATTTACATTGGCATTGAAGAATGGATATAATTATGGCAAACTGCTATCTGGGAAAAAGGTCATTTCATTTCAGTTTTCAGCAAGCTAGGTGCCACTGCTAAGAACAGTATGCTCTTTTATTTTCTGCATTTATCTATATCTCATTTCCTCAGGTTGCAGGAACAGAAGAACCCAGTGTGTCCCTCCAGTCTATGAAAACCCAGTGTGAATCTCCAGAACTTGAAGCTCAAGAGAAGCAAGGTAATAAAGGAAGACCCATTTTGAGAGAAGAGGGAAGGGAGGGTTAACACAGAATATTTGGGCTCTTTTGTATTTAATACTGTTTCTGATCAGAAAATCCCTCCAGGAATCTGATGCTCATGGATAGACTCTCAGCCAGGTTTCTCATTCTTCAATTTTCTTTCCTAAATTCCAACTGTATTTTATTTGAGATGACTTAACTTAGACTTTCTGATAGTTACCTTCCTTTATATTGATTTCTCTGCTCTTTCTAGGCTTGGTTCTACTAAGCAATACCACTCTCTTCCACTTGGACTGTATCCTTCCTTCTTTAGTAGATAAGCCTTTGCTGCATGATGTCTACAACTAATTCTCACATGATTCAAGAAAAAAATGTGTACCCATTAAGAGAAGGAATAATAAAGCAAATGTGACAAAATGGTAAAGGTTGGTGAGTGGAAGAAAAATCATTTTACCATCTTTATTTTTTCTTTCTCTGTATTCTTTCTTTTTCACTTAATTTTTTTTTTTAGTTGTAGAGGGACAGAATGCCTTTATTTATTTGTTAATTTTTATGTGATGATGAGGATCGAACCCAGTGCCTCACACATGCTAGGCAAGTGCTTTGCCACTGAGTTACAGCCTCAGCCCGTCACTTAATTTTTTTAAATAGGTAAAAATTTTTAAATAGGTAAAAATAGCTTAAAAACAAAGATATAAAAAAAATTATCCACTGATGTTCAGTTTCCCTAATCATCTAGTTTCCTCTCCCAACTCTGAAATAAATTGTCACTGTTATTAGTTTCTTGTTTATATTATATATATTTTTCATATTGAAACAAATATTGTTTCCTCTCTTTATCACTAAGATATTAGACTCCTACATTTTTAATTTTTTGTACCAGGGATTGAACTCAGGGTTTCTTGCCACTGAGCCACATCCCCAGCCCTATTTTTGTATTTTATTTAAAGGCAGGGTCTCACTGCATTGCTTAGTGCCTTGCCATTGCTGAGGCTGGCTTTGAATTAGCAATCCTCCTGTCTCAGCCTCCCAATCCACTGGGATTACAGGCGTGTGCCACCATCCTGGCTTTTTTTTTTTTATTATAAGGAAAAAAAACACAATTAAATTAACCAGTCTCCTACTGGCGACATTTGTGTCTAGTGTCTCACAATAGCAAACAGTGCTGCAATAAATAACTATGTGTATATCTGTAGTATAAATTACTATTATGTGGAAACACTATGTCAAAAATTGTAACTGTAGGCCTAGGGTGTAGCTCAGTGGTAGAGCCCTTGCCTAGCATGTGTGAGGTACTGGGTTTGATCCTCACCACCACATAAAAATAAATAAATAAAATAAAGATAGTGTGTCCATCTACAACTAAAAAGAATAAAAATAAAAAAATAAAAACTAATGCTGCCTTAGCCCATGCCTGTAATCCCAGTGTCTTGGAAGTCTGAGACAGGAGGATCACGAGTTCAAAGCCAGCCTCAGCAAAAGCGAGGTGCTAAGCAACTCTATGAGACCCTATCTCTAAATAAAATAAAAAATAGAGCTGGGGATGTCTCAATGGTCAAGTACCCCTGAGTTCAATCCCAGATACCCCCACACCCCAAAAATTGTAACTGTTGTAATTTTGATGGATATTATGAAATTATCCTCCTAAAAGGTTTGTATCAACTTATGCTCCTGACTATATGTGATTTCCACTTTGTTAGCACAGTATTAAACCAAACTGATTAGTCAAATCTGATAGGTGAAAAAATATATCTCAGTATTAAATTTACTTTTCTTTGATGATGAAGTAGAACATCTTTTCTTATGTTTATGAGTTATTGTATTTTCTTTCTTGGAAACCATCAGTTTTCCTTTTGCCTTGTTTTCTAATGGATTATTGATTTCTTTCATAAAAATGTGTGGAGTGCTTTATATATTCGACCCTTTCTGTGTGTGTGTGTGTGCAAGTGTGTGTGTGGTACTAGAGATTGAACTCAGGGCCTTATGTATGCTAGGCAAGTGCTCCCCCAGTGAGCTACCCTAGCCCCCTTTCTATTTTCTAATGCCATTTTATAGTCATGCACAAACTCTAGGTTCTTGAGTGTTTTTCATATGAATAATTTAATGTTGTCTAACGAAGTTATTGTTTACTATCACTGTTACTATTTACTATCACTATTTCTATCAATATTACTATTTATTATCCTTTTTTTAGTTTCAGATATTAAGACTGAAAATGAGTACAGGAATTTAACTCCAAAACAAAAAGTTCCTGAAGGAATGAAACCATGTGGGAATGTGTCTAGCAGATTTGAAAATGATATAAACCAGTCTGCTAGGTGTGGAGAAACTCAAAATTCAGAAGAATCTTCTGGATGCTCCAGGGAACATAAACAACCTATATGTGATGAAAATGGAGTGAGTTCTACTGAGAACTCAGATCATGCTGAAAAGAGAACCTGTCCAGGAGAAAAATCTTATGAATGTAATGACTGTAGAAAAACTTTTAATCAGCAGTCTTGCCTCATAGAACATAAGAGAATTCATACTGGTGACAGGCCCTACAAGTGTGAGGAATGTGGAAAAACCTTTCGTGGGAGAACTGTACTTATTCGACACAAAATAATACACACTGGAGAGAAACCATATAAGTGTAATGAGTGTGGCAGAGCCTTTGGACAGTGGTCAGCTCTTAATCAACATCAGAGACTTCACTCTGGAGAAAAACACTATCACTGTAATGAATGTGGCAAAGCTTTTAGCCAGAAAGCAGGCCTCTTTCACCATCTCAAGAGTCACACAAGAGACAAACCTTATCAGTGTCCTCAGTGTAATAAAAGTTTTAGTCGACGTTCCATACTCATTCAGCATCAAGGAGTTCACACTGGTGCGAAGCCCTATGAGTGCAATGAGTGTGGAAAAGCTTTTGTTTATAACTCATCCCTTGTTTCCCATCAGGAGATCCACCACAAAGAAAAATGCTATCAGTGCAAAGAATGTGGGAAATCCTTCAGTCAGAGTGGCCTTATTCAACATCAGAGAATCCACACTGGGGAGAAGCCATACAAGTGTGATGTATGTGAAAAAGCCTTTATTCAAAGGACAAGTCTTATAGAGCATCAGCGAATTCACACTGGAGAAAGACCCTATAAATGTGATAAATGTGGGAAGGCTTTTACTCAAAGATCAGTCCTCACGGAACATCAGAGAATCCACACTGGAGAGAGGCCCTATAAGTGTGATGAATGTGGAAATACCTTCCGAGGAATCACCAGCCTCATTCAACATTAGAGAATCCACACCGGGGAGAAACCCTACCAATGTGATGAGTGTGGCAAATCCTTCAGGCAGAGTTCAGATCTTAGTAAACACCAGAGAATCCATAATAGAGGTGGTCTCTGTAAATGTAAAGAGTGTGGGGAATCATTCAGTCAGAACTCAGCTCTTACACAACATCAGACTATCCATAAAAGAGGAAAATCTGTTTCTTTGTGATGGCTGCAGAGAAGCCATCTCACAAAGTGCAGGCTGGTGAGAAATACCAGCTTTTGTAATGATTTGGGGCAAAACTTCAATTACTGTTGGTATAAGAAAACCTCAGATATTTAATGAGAACCCACTGTGTGCTGCTCTTTATATTAGGTACTATGGAGAACAAGAAGCACAACAGCAGATTCCTTTTTTCTGAAAGTTTACAACACAGTTTGGGATATGTAAACCCCACATATTGAATTAAATGAGACTACAGAGTCATATATTTCATGCTCAACATAGTTTAGAGTTAAAGTACTACTTGGTAAGTGCTCTAAATTATGAAGGACAGATTACTTCTGCCTAGACTACTCAGGAAAGAATTTATTGAAAATGAGAGTGTAGTGGGCAGATATGGAAGGCAAAAGGGAGAAAATATTTAGGCAAAACAGATAAAAGCAGAGGTAAATGTGCATGTGGTTTGGAAGCATCAATGATGAGACTAGCCAATCTAAGAGAGTTCATTAAACTTGGGCAGTTGATGGCATTAAATTGGAAACAACTTGGGAATAGACTGGCAGGGCTAAAATATCAATAATTTCATATAATAGCTCTATGCTTTGACACAGAGCACTTTTCTCAATTCCATAAGCACCTCTTTAAATCAGTTATTCTTCATTTTAAAAATGAGTATCCTCTTCCTAAGAGAGATAGTGACATAGTTATAATAAAGAAAAGATCAACAGCTTAAATTACTGCTTTCTGACTGCTAGTCCTGTCCATTATTACTAGTGAATCACTGAATTTGATTAACATCAGAATCACTTGTGCAGTTTATTTTAAATGACTGGGGTATAGCTCATGGTAGAGTGCTTGCTTAGCATGAGTGAGGCCGTGGGTTTGATCCCTGGCATTGGGTGAAAAAATATCATGGCTCTGAAGTTTTAAGTGGGCATGGTGACATATGCTTATAGTCCTAGCTATTAGGAAGGCTGAGGTAGCAGAATCGCTTAAGCTCAGGAGTTGGACCACCAGTCTGGGCAATATAGCAAGACCTCATCTCAAAATAATAAATACTACTTTAAAAAATAATAAAATGTGTTGAGTCCTACTCACAGATATTGTACTTCATTAGGTCTAGGATAGGAATTGCATATCTTCATTTTATAGCTCTACAGTCACCTGACCTATTCTAAATTGGGAAAGTTTGCCTTAAATCACTACTGTACCTTCATGGTTGCCTATGAAGTGAAAAAACCTGAATATAGTCTTTTAGAGGGTCACTGATTTTTAGCATAAGGAAATTCTTACAGGGGACAATGGCCACCAGCTTTTTAGAATGAACAGGGAATTAGACTACTGTCATGCCTCCAAAGTAGTTTCAAGATGGCTTTTCCATCCCTTTGAAAGTAAATGTTTCCAAAAAAGAGACCTACATTCTAAGGCTCTCAAGGGTCTTCTGAGTGCAAGGCCTTGTTTGTTTTACTACTTACAGAGGTATACTGGTATTCTCTTTTACTTTTAAATCTTCCTTTGTTTCCCAGTTCTGTCAGTATCATTATGTTCTGAATTCTTGAGAACTTGTTATGATTTTATGTTTTTTATCCCTTTTTGAGGCCCAACGATAAGTGATAATGATATTAATATAATATATTAATATTAATATAATTAATGATATTAATATAACTATAATTTAGGCATATATTAAATTGGCTTTGGGGATTGGAATATATGTGACTATTTCTGAAAAGCATTACTCAACTAACAACAGAAAAGCAGATGAACTGTTGAAAAACAACTCATTTGTAAGTTGAGACAGCTTATTTAGGCTTTTTCAACACCAATATTAGAGCTGTACATGTAAGGCAGAGGCAACCAAGATTAGAAACTGTTTTTCTCTTCTAGGGAACAAACAAGAATCCCAGATTGAGCCAGAGAGTTGTGTAGCTATAAGTTTGTGAAGCTTATTCCCTATCTAAGCTTCCCTGCCTCCTATTTCTTACTCTTATGTCACTCTTCTTGTTGGAGGGGACTTTACTTATTGATGAGGACCTTTATGAATATGTCCTCCTTACCATGATTATGTTGTCCATATTCCTCATCTAATCTGATTTCACAGATTTGTTATCCAAACTAAAATTACTCTTCACTGCAACTTCATAGGCTTTCTCTTTAAACTGACTGTTCACTGAAATGTAAATGTTATTTTAAACTTGCTTCCTAGTCCTCTCAATACTTTTATTTGGCAATCTTCCAGCTCATTTTCAGCTTAACATGTACTGTCTATACACAAAAGTTCCTCTATTTGCCTTTCTGCGCACTAGAGCTCTTAAACACCTAATATAAAGGGACCATAAAGACCCAGAATAATAGAATGTGCCTATTATATAGAAAGATACTGTTCATAACTTGATTGATAATGTGGGCTTTTTGTTCTAATTGTTTCTTGTGCAATCAGAGTATCCAAAAAAAGGATAAAGGGTATGAAATTTTCAGGTAGGCATCAAAAGGGATAAAATTAGTTATTCAGGATAATATAATGGAATTATTAATTACTATTTGGAGCTAAATTGGTGACATGGAAGGCCCTGAGAGCCAAATGGAAGACATGCCATGTTAGATGTGGAAATGGAGTGCCCCATTGGGTAATGCAGTGAGCAGAGAATGCCTTTTGATGATCAAGAATACATCTTAATGGCTGGGCACAGTGGCGCACATCTGTAATCCCAGTGGCTGGGGAGGCTGAGGCAGGAGGATTGTGAGTTCAAAGCTAGCCTTAGCAAAAGTGAGACGCTAAGCAATTCAGTGAGACTGTCTCTAAATAAAATACAAAATAGGGCTGGGGATGTGGCTCAGTGGTTGAGTGCCCCTGAGTGCAATTCCTGGTACCCCTCTCCACCTCCCCAAAAGAATACATCTTAATGGATATGAGATAGATGTGTTGTGACAATGACAGGATCTAGGAAATCAAAGACCTTTGAAACATCTTATTATCTATATATGCTATGAGATAATCAATAATACTAGGAGGCAGGAAGGAAAGGAAGAATGTGAAATGAAACAGGTCCAAGGTTAGATGTAATGGCAGTTAATAGTAGAAGCACAACAACCAGGTAGTAAAGTAACTGGTGTAAAACTTAAATGATGAATCATGAAAGCAGTGATTTATAATAAGGATAAAATTGACTTTCTTTTCTAATTGATTTGAAGTAGATTGATTCAGGTGTTAAAGGTAGAAAGCACCTGGAGAAGTTGGGAAAGCCAGGTTTCCAGAGCAATAAAAAGTGAAGTTAAAAATGGACTGTGGGGGCTGGGGTTGTGCTCAGAGATAGAGCACTCGCCTAGCATGTGTGAGGCACTGGGTTCAGTCCTCAGCACCATATAAATAAATTGTGTCCACCTATAACTTAAAAATAAATATTAAAAAAAATGACTGTGGATGACACAATAACCTAACGATTAGGTAGCGGAAAGGGATTGAAAAGGGAAGAAGAATGCTTCTCAAAAAATAATTGTATAAAGAGGTTTCTGGAATTTGAAATATGAGATAAAACTAATGAAGGAGAGTGGGAATGAGCAGGACTCTGAACTGAGAAGTCTCAACTGTATGGTGAGGACACGTAGAGAGCACTGTATGATATAAGAGCTTAAAAAAGTTCTGCACTCCTGTTCTCAGTTTAGAAGTTGCCTCTTTGGCTAGTATCAGTAGGTAGCGTTATTATAGGCAAAACAAAGTTTAATTATTGGCTATCTTCTGGAATTGAAAAAAAGGATTTATTAACAATAATACAGGGAGGATCCAACATGGCAGCAGGCTCGGAGAGATCAAGTCTCTGACCTCTTCAGCTGCGCGGGCATACGGAGTCGTAAACCGTCTAAATGCTGTTTGCTCAGGATCACTAGGCAATGCTAAGCTGATGTGGATCTGGGGCGAACAGTCTGGGCATCTCAGAACACACACCAAGCCCGTATCGGCTGAATTCAAGCTCCCGTTTGCCTGCGTCTCGCAGACAAACCGCTGTGACTCAGCACTAAACGATCCCGCTGAAACAACTGATCGGCCCTTCTGAACCTGCGGAGGTTAATACCAACCGAGCCTTCATAGGTAGTGGCCACAGGATTGAGATGGGGCTTGGGAGAGCCGGTTAGGACCCACCCGTTGCATCGGTCACCCGGCAAAGGGAACGAACTGTCGCCATTTGCATGGGATACCACCATGGCAGAGAACTGACGTCATTAGAATGCGGCGGAGGAGATAACTTCATTGAAACTGGCAGCGACAGGTGTGTAACCCCCTAGCCCTTCCTCTTCACACAGCGGGGAAACCATAAGGGCCCCTCCCAGCTCTCCCGTGAGCGCAATAGTCAAACCAAGGGAATCAGGAGTGGCGCGGGACCTGCGGCGTGGAATCCCCGGCTACCGCTCCCACCAGTGCTGACAACTGAGGTCTCTTGCACCAGCTACTGGAGGCGTGGCTACCGGAGGGCAAGCAAAATTCGCTGAGGGTTCTCAGCCCCAAGCTCCACAAACTTAGGGTCTGAGGGAATGGCAAACAGGGAGAGTGTGCCAGTCATTCAAGAAAATAGGGCTCCTGGGCGCAGCAGACCTGGCGTGTAGCCAGTATTGTGGTGAGCATCACCTGTGAGCGGGGCCTGGCTTGAGGAAAAGTGGGGAAGTGACTAGACACAAGAGAAGGCCCTAGGCACTCAGGATTGGAGACCCGCTCGGTCTGGGAGGAGGAACTGCTGCACAGTGATTGGTTCCCGTGTATTGAGAGGAGAAGCTTGGCCCGGTGGGCACAGCTCCACCTACTGGAAGAGAAGTTAATCAAACTCTAAGACTGCATTTATTAAATTTTTTTTATTTGGGTTTTTTTTTTCATTTTCATTTTTAAATTTTTTTAAATATTTTTTTATTATTTTTTTAACTTTAATTTTTATTTTTTTGATTATTTTTTTAAATTTTTTTCTTTTTTTCTTTTCTATTTTTTTCTTTTGTCTTTTCATTTCTTTTCAATTTCCTTATTC
>NW_025999914.1:529911-546726 GCF_001458135.2 Marmota marmota marmota | reverse complement strand
ATGTTCATAGCAGCACAATTTACAATAGCTAGACTGTGGAACCAACCCAGATGCCCTTCAATAGATGAATGGATAAAAAAATGTGGCATTTATACACAATGGAGTATTACTCTGCACTAAAAAATGACAAAATCATGGAATTTGCAGGGAAAAGGATGGCATTAGAGCAGATTATGCTAAGTGAAGCTAGCCAATCCCTAAAAAACAAATGTCTTCTTTGATATAATGAGAGCAACTAAGAACAGAGCAGGGAGGAAGAGCAGGAGGAACAGATTAACATTAAACAGAGACATGAGGTGGCAGGGAAAGGGAGAGAAAAGGGAAATTGCATGGAAATGGAAGGAGACCCTCATTGTTATACAAAATTACATGTAAGAGGTTGTGAGGGGAATGGGAAAAAAACAAGGAGAGAAATGAATTACAGTAGATGGGGTAGAGAGAGAAGATGGGAGGGGATGGGAGGGGGGATAGTAGAGGATAGGAAAGGTAGCAGTATACAACAGTTACTAATATGGCATTATGTAAAAATGTGGATGTGTAACCGATGTGATTCTGCAATCTGTATTTGGGGCAAAAATGGGAGTTCATAACCCACTTGAATCTAATGTATGAAATATGATATGTCAAGAGCTTTGTAATGTTTTGGATAACCAATAAAAAATAAAAATAAACAGATGATACACAGAGAAAAAAAATAAACACATTCTATAGCAAAAAAAAACCTAAGTAAATACAAGGATGACCAGTAGAGAAGAAAAAGGGGTACAGGGGGAGGGAGGACAGGAGGGAAAGAGGAAATACTGGGGACTGAAATGGAGCAAATTATGTCCTAACCATGTTTGATTATGTCAAAATGAACCTCACTATTCCGTGTAACTTTAATGCACTAATAAAGAATTTTTTTAGATAGCTAAAAAAAAAACCACAATAATACATAACATCTCTGAACTGCTTATTAATGGCCAGATATTACTAAATGCTTTACTTAACATTATTTTTATATGGGAAATGAAAATGAAATAAATGAATTAAAGTTGCTCAAGGTCATACGGTAAATGATGGGACCAAGATTTGAATATAAGCAGCCTCGTTCCAGAGCCCACATTTTTTTTCTCCTCATAGTGGAGATTAAACCCAGGGCACTTTAGTTCTGAACTGCATTCCAGTCCTTTTTATTTTAAATTTTGAGACAGAGTCTTGCTAATTTGTTCAGGGTCTTGCTAAATTGTTGAGGCTGGCCTTGAATATGTGAGTCCTCCTGCTTTAGCCTCCTGAATCACTGAGATTACAGGTGTGTAAAATGGCACCCAGCTAGAGCCCACAGTTTTAATCTCTGTGAGATAATTTTTTGTTTTCAGTTAAACAAACCACCTATTGCTATGGTATTCAGTGTCTTGAGTAATAACTGGTAGAAATTTTTCATCACCCACCATTATTCTGAAAAATACTTTGGAAACCCTAAAGTCTGGAATACAAACACCTCAGGTTATGTCAGCACTTCTCTGCACACAAATCTTGGATGAGATTTGGGCATTGTAAACATCAGTCTCAGCTTTTGGATCAACCTCCTAACTTAGAACCATAATTCAATTTCTACATGTTTCTCACAGAATAAGGGACATTTGGTTGTCTTCTTTAATACAAATCATAAAGATTTAGATGTGTTAATAATCTGTTCATGGGCCTATCTTTGAGGGTTTTTAAAAGTGATATGATATTTGAAGGTACTTCATGGATTTAGAAATAAAAGACAATTATATAGTACACAAAATAGTTTTTGTTTGCTTAAGATCTGCCTTTTTTATGGTTCAAATGGTGCCCCTGCTGAATCCACAAGGCCATAATTTATTTGAGCAACAAATGCCCGTTCATCCTAAGGAAAATCATTTGATAGCCTTTAGTTGAATGTCTTTGCAACTTTCATCATTTCTCAAAGAAAAGTTCTCATTTCACAGCCCTTCCTACAACTATTTTTTAGGATTTCCTTGGATGATCTCTCCTTCCATATGTTTCTGGGTATAATTGGTAAGGAGTCCTTGTAATTTCTTATACATATGTAGTATTTCTGCATGTCACACATTTATTAGAAGAATATATGTATGATTACATCAATTGTTTTTATTTTATATATTAGATATAATTTGATTTTATGTATGTAATTTGATTTTTATAAAGCAAACCATGATGTGTTTTAAACTCAGTTGGTTATCTCCGTAGCTCACATTGTAAGATGATCATTAAGAGCCTGCAGTTTTTCTTTGATTTGGTTGACTCTTTTCATGCATATTACAAAAGACTTTACGCGTTGGAAGCCCATCAGTCAAGGTTCCCAGAACTTTCATCCATCCATCCATCCATCCATCCATCCATCTGAGTTCCTTATCTCTAGGAAATGTCTGTTTGCTCTTGCCAGTTATCTTCCTGAGGCCAAAGGGCCTGCCCCTTGGTGTTGCCAAGGAGGACTCCTAAGTGGAGGACATTTATAGCCTCTGATTTAAAATTAAATCTTCCTTATTTTCAAGATTGGCATGCATACCTTACTTTTTTGATCTAATGCCTTTGTTCTGCCTACTTCAGTGGGAAGTAGGAACAGGGGTGAGGCAGTTTAGAGACTCCACAGCTTGTAGCCAATTTTCCTACATATTCATAAAGCAGAGTTTAAGAGCAAGAGTTCTAGAAGATGTTGCTGGGATTCGATTCTCAACAGTGGCTTTGGGCAAACAGTTTAACCTGTTGTGCTGCACAGTTACCTCAGAGATGAAAGGGTGACAATAAAAGTATCTGCCTAATTGGGTAATTGTGTAGATTAAATGAGTTAAATATAAGGTACTTGGTACACATTAAATGCATTATAACTATTTGCTACTGTTTTATTACTGTGCTCTCTTTCGAATGTGCCGGCTGTAGATGCCCTATGCCCATGTCAAAAGTGACCTGTAACCATGCAAGTTTCCCTAGACTGTGGCAAAGTCCGCCTAGCCCTAGGAGAAAAGCTCCCACCCACTTCAATTTTACTTTCTTCCCTTGGGAACTGCTGAACAGCACAGAACAAAATAGCACCAAAGCCGGAACACAGACTTCTTTGTCTTTTATCTCCTAGTTATCAGAGATAGCTAGTAGCTCATGGTTCCCGCCGCCATTCGTTTTTGGAGTTCTTGTTACCTTTTCTAGCAGGAAGACCCAACCTCGGCGGGGCTGCATTACAGAGGCCCCTGGGGTTACCTGATTGTGAAGCGGAAACCCGCGCTGCTCAGTTAGAGCGGAGTACGGCCGGGCAACCACAGAGACGAGAAAACCTCCAGAATCCTAGAGGAGCCCGAATGCTGTCGTGGTTCATTAGAGCAGCAAGACCTAGAACGACTGTCCCCTCTGACCTTTTGTGAACCGTTGGGGGCTGCGGTGGTCTTAAGTTCGTGGATCTCGCATTCAAACTCTGTGTCCGATTCAGCACTTCCGGAGAGATTAGTTCTGATCATTGAGAGCTGCTAGGGAGGGTTAAGAATGGTTTCCAAGTTTTGAGGTCTCAGGATATGGGGGCTGTTGAGAAAAAGAGGAATGCCGGTCGTTCTTGGTTTGATACAAGGAAAGGAGGGTTTATTGGAGGGAAATGATGTGATTCAATAGATCAGTTGACCCTTGAGTACAAAGAAAGAATGCATTCAAACAGTTGTGGGGCTTTGAGTAAATTGTTTAATCTGCAGGGCGTGTGTCATTCATCTGTTAGTGGAATATAATAGTATCTACTTGAATGACTAAATTCGTAGTACACTTTGTTTTGTTGTGCTGGGGTCAAACCCAAAGGCCGTGTGCATGCTAGGCAAGTGCTTTACCACCGAGCTACACCCCCAGCCCTCATAACATACTTTAAATAAATACTTGCTGTTTTTTTCTGATGTTCTTTTCTCTGCCATTTTTATGAGATTCTACTTCCTAAGGGAGAAAGGGTCCTAGACTTTGTCTCTAGCCTTATTTACATAAACATTTAAGAAAGAAGGGCTGAGCGCTTGCCTGGCTTGTGTAAGGCACTGGGTTTGATCCTTAGCACCACGTTAAAATAAATAATGGCATTCTGTCCATCTTTGAGTTCAAAATTTTTTAAAAAATTAAAAAGTAAAAGACTAGCAGATGGGTTAGATAATAATTTGCAAAGTCACTCCCACATACTCTCTCCTTATTTAGCTTTTGACAAAGTTCCATCCAAAGTACATTGTACAGGTGAGTGAATTTTGGGGTAAAAGCTAAGCAAAATATAAAAAGTGCCTTTTAACTTTTTTTTTTAATGTCTCAGGAAGAAGAGTGGCTACAAGGAAATACTTCTGAAAAATCAGTGTGAACCACAAGCTGCTGTGAATCTTCTCCTCAACTCTCTCATTCCAGAATGGCAATTCTCTTCTAGGAAAGATCTCTAATAATGACTGATGGTAGAGGAAGAGGACTGTTCTCAGGACCAAGAAGCAGGTTGCAAAGAAGTCACAGATATTTCTTAAATAAACTTTAAGTTATTACTACTAGAAGATAAATATCTGGACCTAAAGGGCAGTCAGAGGGAAAATAAATACCAACAGGGGAAATAAATACCAATGAGCAGGTACTGGAACAAGTCCTGACCCTTGCTGGGGGAACTACAGACCTAGGTAGTATAATGTCCAGAATGTGGAGAGGAGGCATCAGTTAGCTGGATGAAGTGAAGAGATATCTTGAATGAAGGACTAACCACAAGTGGGAAGGGTTGGGGGAGGCTCATTTATGGCTTTACTAGTGAAAGGCTTTGGGAATAGCACAGAAGCAACAAAACTGAACTTTGGGATTTTACCAGCATCGCCTCATGGGTTTTAATTCCCCCTAGTGTTCATGGAAACTTTTCTTCCTTTTTTATTTTTTTGAACCTTCTTTTTCTATGTTGAGTTTTTGTTTGCTGTTCTTACATAAGAGTTTAAAAAAAAAAAAAACTTCAAAAAAGTTTTCCAAGACCATCTTCATCTCATTGCCAATAGATCCAGGCTAAAGGATAGAAAAAGATATATTTTGGCAGAGATAGTACAACTAAGTCACTGTGTTAGTTTAACTCTGAGCTTTATCGCCTTTTGATATAGAAAGTGGATGAGAAAGGCTCTCTGGAGAGAAAACCAGACAATGGAAACCTCAGAGAAGCTATTCCAAACTTTTAGTAGTATCCTGTTCCTTAAAACTTTGCTGGGCGTTGTGCTGCATGCCTTTAATCCTAGCAACTCAGGGGGCTCAGTTTATACCAGCCTCAACAATTTAGCAAGGCCCTAAGCAACATAAAAATATCCTGTCTCAAAAAATAAAAAGGGTTTGGGCTGCAGTTGTGGCTCAGCAGTAGAGTACTCGCCTAGTATGTTTGAGGCCCTGAGTTTGATCCTCAGCACCACATAAAAATAAATAAAGGTATGTGTCCAAGTACAACTAAAAAATATTTTTTTAAAAAGGGGATTAGGCATGTGGCTCAGTGGTTAAGTGCCCCTGGGTTCAATCCCTGGTACCAAAGCCAAACAAACAATAACTCCAAAAAACTTACATCTACCAATCTTATTAATATCTACTTAATTCTTGAAACTCAGCCATATTTGTGAGTTTGAAGGGTGGAGGTTTGAGGTTTTTTTTTTTTTTTTTTTTTTTTACCTATTCAACTTCTTTAGTTTTAAAACTGTTTGTTTCTTATGTTTTAGGATTGGATATTATCTCAAAAATTATTTTCCCCCTGTAAATTTTCTAGCTTACTGGATTTCCCCATGTCACATTAGTAGTATGTATTTCAAAACTGGTTTTTGTCTCAAGTGAACTTTTATCATATGCCAATGTTTATTGATCCATTTAAGTACTTATTGAGCATTTCATAGGTCTATAGGAGTGGACTAGATAATATCAATCAGTAGGTATAAATAGTCCTTACAACTATCCTTAGCATATTAAACTTTATCTTGGTTTCATAATATTCTAGGTTTCTTAACTCTGGATTCAGAGTGAATCACTTATGTTTTTAAATTATACCTTCCTGATTCTTTTTCATTTTGTGAGAAAAATTTCCATGCTCTTCTAGACTCAGTCTGTCTATCTTTTATCAAACTGGTCCTTTACATAACTTCTTGGGCATGTCACAAAATTGAGATACCAATTCAGAAACTTAGAATAGGTATGTTATAACTGAGAATGAAAATAAGGTCTTGGTCCCAAGTTTCTGTAGAACCACAACATCAGTGTAATAAGTAGTAAAAACTTTAGTTATTGGTGAGTCATTACTCACACCAGGGAGTCCATAGTGGAAAAAATTGTCTTTTGAGATCAATGAATTTTAAAAGGCTTTTGTTTATAATGGGTCCCTCTTTTACTATCAGGAGATCCAACACAAGGTAAATCAGAGTAAGGAATGTGGGAAAGCTTTCAGTCATAGTGGCCTTATTTGATGTCAAAGAAGCCACATGTATCAATGTGATAACTGTGAGGCAGCCTTTATTCAGCAAGGAAACCTTAGAGAACCTTATGTGAAGAATGTAAGAAGACCTCTACCCAAAGTCAGGACTCACTGCACCATGGAGTCTACACAGGAAAGAGATTTTACATACATGAATATGGAATCATCTGCCCTGAGTTTGTGTTGAGTATGGAAAGGTTTTCAGACAAAGTTTGGATCTTGGGAAACAAATTCATATTAGACTCTGAGGATTGTAAAAAGTTGTACGGGCAGAGGTAAACTTCAACAGCAGTGTCTCCACAATACTGGAAATGGGCACGTTATTTGTGGAATAGTAGTCTAAATTGCTCATTTTAGCCAGTAAGGTCATTAAATTATGTCTCAGATTTAAAAAAATGAGGTCAGAAGTTCTTTTTCCCTTTTCCCAGAGGTATCTATGTATGTAAACAACCAGGACTTTTGAAATAAGCTTTAAATCTGCAACCCTGGACTTTCGATCTACCTCCTAGATGATTTATATGTGTGTTGGAGAGTATGTTATTTCCCCATGCCTGCTCTATTTTTTAAACTCATTCAGCAAATAGGGACAACAATATTTCTGTCTATTATTGACTGTGAATATATATTTTCTTTATGAGCTAAATAGGTTTATATAGGTATCCTGAGACATTTTTTAAAAATCACATTTATGACCTTTCAGTAAAAGAACCACATTATTGAATTATTGGGCCCTTTCATAAATTTGGGACTGCCTCGTTTTCTCCAACAGAAGGTCATGCAGGTATCCTTCAGAAAGTACTTTTTTTTTTTTCAATATAGAAATAGATCTGGTTATGATGGCTCACACCTGTAATCCCAGCTACTTAGGAGGCTGAGGCAGGAGGATCACAAATTTTAGACCAGCCTGGGAAATGGAGCAAAACTGCCTCAAAATAAAAAATACATAAGTGCTGGGAATATAGCACTTTGATAAGAGAACTTTCCTAGCATGCATGAGGCCCTGGGTTTAATTCCTAATACTTAAAAAGTTACTTGACAATAGCCTACTGAAAGATAATGATAGATATTTTCCCTTAATAATGCAAAATATAACATTATAAGGAATAATACTTTAAAGTAACTTGATTATTATCCTTTTCAGTTCTAAAACCTACAGACTGAAAAGAATCCTCAGAAGCTGTCCTTCAACCAATTAGTAGTGTAGCCTAATTTCCACTTATGCAGCATGAAGTGTACATGTTTCATAGATCACTAAATATAGAAAGCATGTATTGCAAAATTTTGCAGTGATGATTCTAGAATCCTGGGTTTGTATCTGCTGCATATCTCTAAATGTTTTGCTTTGGTTAGTCTCTATTTTGCAAAATGGCCTGCCTTCTGTTAAAGGTTTTTCTAGTCTTTAATATGGAAATCACATTTCCCCCCTTAACTTTACATAAAAAGATTTACTAATGTTGAGATAATCTTGCAATTCTGGAATAAATTCTTAATATGTTAATGAGTGGTAAATATATAGTACATTTTCTTCAATATTCATGTGAATATAGTATATTTTCTTCAATATTCATGGGAAATTGGTCCATAATTTTCTTTTTTAATACTTTTAAGATTTAGCTTTCATTCTTTTACTTGAATCATAAAAAGAATTAAGTTTTTGTTAATTTTAAATGCTCTAGAACAATTTATGAAGGACTGAAACTAGCTAGTTTCGATCCTTAAGAATCCATAATCTGGACCGGGTTCTTTTTTGAGGGATAGTGATTTCTTCTGTTTGTTTATCCACCCCCCCCCAAGAAAATGGTCTGGTTGGGCTTTGTATTTATAATATTCATATAGGGAAGAGGGCCCCTTTTGTTAATCTTTGCCTAGGAAATTACCCATTACATTCAGATTTTCAAGTTAACTTGCCTGAATTTGCAATGTAATTGGTATGACTTATTTTAATTTTATTAATATTTATTTACTTTGCAGTTCTGGGGATCAGACCCAGAGCCTTGCAAATGCTAGGCAAGCACTCTTCCATGGGCTTCAGTCCAGCCTATGTATGACTTTTAAACAGCTTTACTGAGGCAAAATGATACACAGTGAACTGTACAAATATAAATATACAGTTTGATAAGTTTTAAAGTGTACAACAGTAAAACAGCTACCACAGTTAATATAATGAATGTATCTCCACCCAAAAAAATCTTTCCTCACATTCCCTTGATAATTCCTCCCAACCTTACTTGCTGTTCCCATCTCCATGCAATCGCTTCTCTGCCTTACGTTGCTACAAATTTAGTTTTTACTTTCTATGAATGGACTCAACAGTATGTTCTCTTTTGGGGGGTTTGGGGATCTGCTTCTTTAATTTAGCATGGTTATTTTGTGATTCATGTTGCATGAATCAATAATTTATTCTTTTCTAAACTAAGTATGTCACTAAACTAGTTTGAGCTCCAATTCCTCAATTGTAAACAGATTACAATCCCAAAACTTATAAATAAATACAGGCAACTAACTAGCACAATGCCTGGCATATAGAGAATACTTATCAATACCTGCCTCTTTATCTGCTTTCCTTACTTAATTAGACATCTAACAGCACTCAACTTCAGCAGTGACCAATTCTTTATATTTCACCTGAAGGCCAAATGAATCAAATCCACCTTCTACCATTGTTCTGGTTGGGTCCTTTAGTCACAGTGGCAAAAAAGCTGACTAAAACAAGGTGTGAAGATGGGTATGGTGGTGCATGCCTATAATCCCAGGTAGCTGAGGGAGGAGGATCATAAGTTTGAGCCCAGCCTCAATAACTTAAAAGTCTGTGTTTCAAAATTAAAAATAAAAGTGCTGGGAATGTAGAGCATCCCTGGATTCAATCCCCAGTACCAATCCCCTTTCCTCTGGGGGAAAAAAAAAACAAGCATAAGCAGAACCTTAAGACACAAAATAAGTTGCATGAGGAAGTGGCCCAAAGGTCCATGGCCTTCTACTCTTTAACTATATTACTTCCTGTTGATCTTCCTGAACCTGTGGACTCAGGAAGTTTTATGACTATTGATGATGAAAAAAAACCAACAAAAATTTGGGTCTGATTTACAGATGACTTTGCATGGCATGCCACAATGTGCAAAAGTGAATGGGTGCAGCCTTATACACCCCTACTCTGGGACATTCCTGAAGGACAGTGATAAAGCAAATCCATTATTGCTATTGATGGGACATTTAGGTAGCTTCTAATTTGAAACTATGACAAATAATGCAGTCATATAAATATTCATATATATATTCTGATGCATACCCACCAGGTATGGAATTGCTGGGTCATGCATATATTCAACTATAGTAGATATTGACAATTTAATCAGCTTTAAATCACATATTTGGGTATGTCGTAAAGTAGCCCTCTAATATGAATTGGTGATCATCTGCTTCTAAGACGACAAAAAACTTCTGGTAATAATGCCTAAGAAATAAACTTGGATGCTAGGTGTAGTGAGAAAGCTAGGTATCAAAAGTTCAAGACCAACCTCAGCAACCCAGTGAGACCTGAGACCTGAAGCAACTTAGCCACACCCTGAGTCAAAATAAAAAATAAAAAGAGATTGGGGATATAACTTAGTGGTAAAGCACCTCTGGGTTCAATCCCCAGTAGAGAAAGAAGCCTAGATGTTGGGTTACTATAAGCTCTTTGGGGTCAGTGGCCATATACCAGATCCCTAGCACATACTAGGTACTCAATATTGAAAGAATCAAGAGGAGGGCTATAGTAACCTAGACTAAGTATTATTTATTATTTGCCAAGTTCTACTGTAACTGCCTTTGGTTATTTCTTCTAAAACTAAGCAGTTATAATTGATACGATAAGTAAACTGAAGCTTTTAGGGATCCAATGACTTTATCAAGATAATCCAGTTATTATAAACAGAACAATTGGGCTTGGAAACAAAGTGGGCTACAAAGAACACATCACCTGTTTTTTTACCTGCTAAAGTTATAAAGCTAGGAGGCTGAGGCAGGAGGATCACAAATTTGAGACCAGCCTGGGCAATGGAGCAAAACTGCCTCAAAATAAAAAACAAAGTGCTGGGAATATAGCAGTGTGTTTTTACCTGCTAAAGTTATAAAGCTAGTCACAAATACATAGACTGAAACAAAAGCCAGTAACAAGATAAATGTCAATTACGTAGGAAGCAAATGACGTTAGATACAGAAAATGAAAAACCCCAAGATACATGTCCTGGGAAAAGGGAGTGAAAAAGAAAAGCATACATTGATAGTTTTCATCTCTTTCAAGATTAATCCTCTCCAGGTGCTGGTCACTGACTCCCAACCCCCAAACCCAAATTCCTGAGTACCCAAATTGACATACTCTCAGTATAACCTATATAATGATGGCTTCAAAGGGGGGCGGGAGATGATTTTGAGAAACAAAAAAATTGTGGGTTAGACCTGAGAAAGGGAGAAGGGAAAGGCTGACTGAGACTGGAGGTCTAATAAGGAGAAAAGTCTCATGGCCAGTTCTCAGTAAAGCAAGCTATGATTTTTTTCCATGGATTAAAAAAAAATCACTTTCCCCCCTTCACCCTTTTAGTTTTTCCTCTTCTGTATTTCCTCATTTAGAGAGAAATGTTTTTTGTTTCCCCCTAAAGTATTGTACCAAAGATCCCCAAGACCAACCTCAAGCTGGCTCCAACTTGCCTTCTCTTACCTCAGCCTCCTGAGTTGCTGGGATTACAGGCAGACACCACATGTGCCTGACCCAACTGATCCTTAACAAAGGTGCAGAAACAATTCAATGGAAGAATTCATTAGAAGAATTCTTTTTCAAAAAATGGTGCTGGACATCCATAAGCCAGAAACAAAGATAAGCAAACAAAACACCCCACAGAACAAAAATGGAAAAATAAAACTTGAAATGCATCATGAGCTAAAATAGAAAATCTAGAACTTTAGGAAGAAAAAAAAATTGCTGGCACCTAAGGCTAGGCAAAGATCCTTAAAACTGACATCAAAAGTTAAAGGAAAATTTAATAATTTGGTTTTTCAAAATTTAAAACATTTGCTCTGTGAAGGACCCTGTAAGAGAATAAAATAACAAGCTGCAAATAGGGGAAAATATTTGCAAGCCATATATCTGACAGAAGTACATCTAGAATATAGAAAGAATTCACCAAATCTCAACTGCTAAACAACAAATAGTCCAGTTAGATAAGAGCAAAAGTTACGAATGAACATTTTCTGACTGAAGTATACCCATTTATGGAAAGCCAACTGTGTCAGTCACTAGATCATTCATGCCCCATTTTACCTCCCATGCTCCCTCCCTCACAAGGTTCCTTATCTTTTAATCTTAATTATACCTCTCCCCCAAATTCTTATTGGCTGAATTTGTACTTTTGTTCTTACAAAAACACAAATTTTAATGCTAGCACTTAAAAAGTTAAGATAGCAACTGTCAGGAGAGCAGGTTGTGTGTTTGGCAACTCATGAAGTGATGGAGTGTGTTGCAGGAGTCCATCCTGCAGAGTAGGCTGGGACATCAGATAGACTTTTTTTTCCTTAAAAGTGACTGAGGTTGTGACATAGTACAAGGAGAAATAAAGGGCATGAAAGGATGGATTCCACACAAGCAAGCACAGATTTGCACTTGCTTTTCCCCCCATCCCCCTTTAAGTAGTCATCCACTCAACCTCAAAAAACTTTTTTGTTTTTTATTTTGGTACCAGGGACTGAACCCAAGAGCGCTTAACCACTGAACCACATCCTCAGTCCTCCCACCCTTTTTTAAAAATATATATTTTTTAGTTGTAGATGGACACAATACCTTTATTTATTTATTTATTTTATGTGGTGCTGAGGATCGAACCTAGAGCCTCATACATGAAAGTCAAGCACTCCACCACTGAGTCACAATCCCAGTCCCTCAGTCCCTTTTTATTTTTATTTATTTATTTTTGAGACAGGGTCTCACTAAGTTGCTTAAGGTCTTGCTAAATTGCCAAAGCTGGCCTTGAACTTGCAATCCTCTTGCCTCAGCCTCCTGAGCTGCTGGGATTACAGGCATATATCACCACACCTGGCCTCAACAAACTTTTAAAAACAACACAGACACTAAGCAACTGTCCCTTGCCTTTCCATCTAATCCTACCTTCAATAATTTAACCAAACATTCAATAAGTAACATATGCTATTAGATCCTGGGGAGTCTAGTTTCTGTTACATAGCAAATGTAATATAGGTACAACTGTGGAAAGACTTTTATTCCTCTCCCCACCCCAACTTAAGAATATATCTTACCAGATTCTAGCAAGTTTTACATATTTTGTCCCATATGACTGCATCTGTTTTTGTTCCAAAAGGGCATTTACCAATCCAATTGTTTGGCATCAGATTTTTCAGGGAAGGCTGACTTATTTATTTGGTCAGAAAAGAAGTATTTCTTGAGTTTTTAAAATTTTTATAGAGAGTGAAAGTGAGAGTACAAAATGTGCAAGCTCCTTGTGTCCCTTTTCCAGCAGGAGGGAACCAAAAGAGGCCATATGATTGCATCATATAGAGTCACTGGAATATTCTGTTGCCAAGGGGCTCATGTCATGCTGCAGATAAGCAGTTTTATGGTTTGCAGTTTTACCTTTAATAGGGAGAGGTAGAAAGCCTTATTCCTCATCAAAGAAAACTCTCTCTTAACAGCCTCCATGATAGAGAGCTGAGTAAGAAATGGTTTTATAGCAGCTCTTCACAAAACCAACTATGTACCTGGTACAGTGGCTATAATCCCAGCAACTTGGAAGGCTGAGGCAGAAGATTGCAAGTTTAAGGCTGGCCCCAGCAACTTAGCAAGAACCTGTCTCAAAATATAAACAGGGTTGGGAAGTGCCCTGGGCTCAATCCCCAATACTGCAAAAACAAACAGCAAAAATCAGCTCTGTGCTCTGAGTGTACTATAAGGTTTATATCAGCTGGTGTTAAATCCTGGTCCATTGTGGCACATGTAAATTGCCAGAGAGCCATGGTGTAGACATTCCCCTGAAGAAAGGACTATTAAGTTGTATTTTAATCAGCATTTTGCTGCTGTGTTTAAATGACCTGACCAGCATAACTGTAGAGAGGAGGAAAAGTTTACTAGAGAGCTCAAGGTCTTATTAGTCCATAGAAGGCCAGCTCCACTCCACGGGGCAGCAGGTGAGGCTAAACCTCTTGGTGGAAGAATGTGGCAGAGGGAATCAGCTCACATAGTGATCAAGAAGCAGACTCCACTTGCCAGATATAAATATATACAAATATATACACCAAAGTCATGCCTCAATTCCCACCTCCTCCAGCCACACCCTACCACTTCAGTTATTACTCAGTTAATCTCTAGCAGGGGATTAAATCATTGATTGGGTTAAGACTCTTATAACCCAATCACTTCTCCTCTGAACTTTCTTGCATTGTCTTACACATGAGCTTTTGGGAGACACCTCATATCCAAACCATAACAAGTTGACAATAAAATGAGGACAGTCATGGAAAAAGTACCTTAGGTTAGGAAAGTGGAGTTTTCATGCTCTCCAAGGGAAGAGACTGCTTGTTCAACTTTTGATTCTTCATCAGCTGACCTAACACAAGCTGTAAAAGACATAACTTGCTTAGAAATATGGAAAATTTTTATTTCTGGAAATAGGAATGTGAACACTTTGGTCTTTAGCAGTAAGTGCCAGGCAATTTTTTGTTAATACAAAAGAACAAATAGAATTAGCCAATATTTAGAATCATTCATTCAACAAGATTCTGCTAGATGCTGAGGATACACTGGATAATGGATAATGATGAGTCAGTCATTTGTCTCTCAGCCTCATGCCAGTCTTCTCTATCCTGAGGCTGTCAAACATCTTTCCCAGGACTGCCAAATGAAAAGAACTAGAAATCAAAAGTGGGGAACATGTTGAAAAGTTATCTTAGTTTTTATTTATTTTTCCTGAGGCACTGGGGATTGAAACCAGGGCTTTGTATGCTAGGAAAGAGCTTTACTACTGAATTATATCCTGGGACATTGGTCCTTTTCAGCCTTCATATTCAAACTGAAACAGTTTTCAGACTGGAACTCACACCACTGGCTTATTCACCTGGGTCTCCAATTTGTTACAATAAACATACACAATTAGATATACACATACATGTATTCTATTTCTCTGTAGATCCTTATATATATCTAGGAAGTCTGGAAATCATGCAATGCATTTTTTTCCCCCTGATACTGGCAATCAGAACCAAGGGTACTTTATCACTGAGCTACATCTCTACCCTTTTTCATTTTTTTGAGACAGGTCTTCTAAAGTGCCCAGGCTGGCCTTGAACTTATGATCTTTCTACCTCAGACTCCTGAGCTACTGGGATTACACACTTGCAACACCACACCCATCTCATACAATGCATTTTTACTGTTTTAATAAGTTACTCATTGGGCTGGGGATATAGCTTATTGGTAGAGTATATGCCTAGTAAACACTGGGTTCAATCTCCAGTACCACACTCCCCTCCACCCAAAAAGATCAAACAAAGTTAATATGGTTTATTTCTGTAATACAAATCATTTACATTAGGTCTTATTAGATTTGTGTCTGTTAGATCCCTGAAAACCCTGAAGTACCAAGTCTTAGAAACTGACATAAAAACAGAGACCTGGATGGATCTGCAAAGGATTTTGGATAATGACTCAATTCCTAATGAACAAAATACACTTAGCAGAAGAGAATGTATCACAATGCCCAAATCTTAATTGCAAAAGATGATTAGAAAACCTTGTAGTATCTGAAGAATTCCAGAATCTTAGACTGATATAGAGATTGTTGGTGCCAGAATCCAAGTGAGAAATGTAAATAAATGCAGTAATGAATGCATGTTTCTATAATAAATGATGCACTAGCAAAATAATTGCAAGACTCCAGTCATCTGGAAATACTTTTGTAGAAACAACTCCATTTAAAATATACCTGGTAAATACCACTATAGAGCTGACTAAAAAAGTTTTCTCATTTAAATTCACAGTACTGAAACCTTGACCATCATGAGAAGAAAAAGGAATGTTCTATGAGGTGTGTTTAAGGAAAAAGCAGATAACCTGATCAAGTAGATAACTTACGGTTAAAGTTCTCATCATAAATAATTAAGGAGCTGCTACTATGCAGTTGGGAATAAATATATAAGACCAAGCCTGTTGCACACTGATATTGGAGTTCTGAAACCATAAGTGATGAATGTTTTAAATATCTGGTGCAAATCCACTGACCTGGAGGAAATGCCTCAGGAGGGATAAGTTTTCTGCAATTTATTGTACAGTATGTGTTGGAAGGGAGAGGAGGCAGTATAGTATATCTATCTATAGCTTTGAGGGGATCTTGATTTAGGCCCAAGATAAACAATTGACAAAATCTAAGAAGCTAAGCCTTAAAAAATTTATCATTTTTAGCCAAGCGTGGTAGTGCATGCCTGTAATCCCAGCATCTCAGGAGGCTAAGGCAGGAAGATCACAAGTTCAAAGCCAGCCTCAGCAAAGGTTAAGTGCCAAGTAACTCAGTGAGACCCTGTCTCTAAATAAAATACCAAAAAAGGGCTGGGGGGGCTGGGGATGTGGCTCAAGCGGTAGCGCGCTCGCCTGGCATGCGTGCGGCCCGGGTTTGATCCTCAGCACCATGTACAAAGAAAGGTGTTGTGTCTGCTGATAATTAAAAAATAAACATTAAAATTCTCTCTCTTTAAAAAAAAAAAACAAAAAAAAAAAACAAAAACACATGGCCTATTTTGAACATAAATCAAAAAAGGGCTGGGGATGTGGCTCAGTGGTGGAGTGCCCCTGAGTTCAATTTCTAGTACCCAAAAGAAAAAAAATTATCATTTTATTCTGACCTTATAACTAGATTTTCACACTACCTGAACAGAAAAGTTTTCTCCCACAAGAGTAGCAAAATTAACATCAGAGAAAAATTAAAGAATAAAATTTCACAGATGGCAAATATTCACAATGATTCAACAATAAGCCATTTAAGGCATTCTTACCTAGTCAGGTAAAGAAATGTAAATTCTATCATGGTAATCCCATCTTTATCCCTGCTCCGCCAATTCTATGTACTTGGCAGAAAATATACTATATTGACTCAGAATCAATTCTTTAGATACAATCACAAAATGGCCTTAGTGTGAAGCTCCATAGAAATCTAGACAATATCAGATTTCAGAGCTATGTAGGTAATCTCACTGGTGCATTTAATAAATGTTTATTAGCACCTGTGTACAAGGCTCAGAGAAGGATGTAAGATCTCACAATCTGACCAAGCATCAAAGATTCATTATAGTAAAAAAGAATTGGTCAGGGAAGCAAGCCCCCAGATCACAATCATGCACACCCCCCCCCC
>NW_025999914.1:508512-529893 GCF_001458135.2 Marmota marmota marmota | reverse complement strand
AAGAATTGGGTCACGGGAAGCAAGCCCCCAGATCACAATCAGACCACCCCCCTCCCCCCCAAAAAAAAAAATAGACATCATAAAGTGCTTGCTGAGAGCAATTAACCAGTTTGGAAATCAATTTAATTCCAAACAACTCTCCCATAGCTTCCTATAAATAAGTTTCGTTCCAATAACCTTGTTAGAAAAAACTAAGTGGAATGTAGAAGATAATGTATCTCAGCCAGATTATATTTTCTAATACTTGATGATGTACTGGTAAATAAAACCCCAGCCTCAAACTTCTGTAACCAGTAAGGGCTCCAGGCTGGCTTCAGTTTAATGACAAATGAACTCCAACTTTAGTATGTACAGCACCGGTCACTAAGACAGAATTTTTTTTCCTACATGGCTTCTTTGATGTTGAACAAGGTATGAAGTTCGGGTGAAGCCTTTTCCACATGTATCACACTGATAGGGTTTCTCCCCAGTATGAATTTTTTGATGTTCAATAAGGCCTGTATTCTGAGTAAAACTTCTTTCACATTCATTACACTTATAAGACACAGGAGTTCCAACATTTTCCCACTGGCTTTCCATTCTACCTTGACCTTCCCAGTCAGGTTCCTGAATATTTCTTTCCCCAGTGTGGATCCTCTGATGTCTCAGGAGATGAGAACTCCGCCTAAAGGCCTTGCCACACATGTTGCACTGGTATGGCTTCTCCCCGGTATGAATTCTGTGATGTTCAAGGAGGCTGCAGCTCTGGCTGAAGGTTTTTCCACAGTCATCACACTCATAGGGCTTCTCCCCAGTGTGAGTTCTCTGGTGTTTGATTAGGTCTGAGCTGTGACTAAAGGCCTTGCCACATTTTTCACACTCATATGGCTTCTCACCAGTGTGAACTCTCTGATGAATGACAAGGGCAGAGCTTCCAACAAAGGCTTTGCCACACTCCTCACATTCATAGGGCTTCTCTCCAGTGTGGATTCTTCTGTGCTTACTCAGGCCTGAACTTTGAGCAAAACTTTTTCCACATTCATGGCAAATGTGTCGCCTACTCCCTGTGGCATTTTTCTGCTTTCTGTGTAATCTGGCCTCCTGTTCACTAGCTTCTGCATACGTAGGCATTTGGGCAACATCTTCACCCTGGTGGCATGGTATCTTCCCAGGATCTTGTTCTGGATGTTCCTCAGCTAGAGGCAAATCTCCAATCTTAGTCTGCATTTCACCAGCTGAAACAACAAAGGCCAACAACTGTCAATTGTGCTGTGCCATGGGAAGAAAGCTCTGTGATGAGTACCAGGAAATAGCATTACAGAGGTCTATATGTGCCAAGGAAGAAGACTTAAGTGCAGGAATAAGGATAGAAATAAAGAGTGCTAGGGAGGGAGACCTGAGAATGAGAATGGGGCATTGGAAGATGGGTACAATTGGGAATGAAATGAGTGAAGAAAAGGTGGCCCAAGGACTGTGCCGCGGATACATGGGTTAGGGATGGTCTCTAAGCAGTAAGAATGGTAAGGGCAAGGCTAGACATCTATTTTTTTTTTTTTTTGTGGTGCTGGGGATTGAACCCAGGACCTTGTGCATGTGAGGCAGGCACTCTACAAACTGAGCTATATCCCTAGCCCAGGGCTATACATCTAGAATTAGATACTGAAAAAACTAAGTGGATGTAACTCCATGATAGAGAACTTGCCTAGCATGTGTGAGGCACTGGGTTCAATCCTCAGCATCACATAAAAATAAATAAATAAAGGTATTGGGTTCACCTACAACTAAAAACATTAAAAAAAATAAAAAAATAAAAAGCTGAGTGGAAGGCGACAATGAACAGGGTAAATGAAAGGATTTCTGAAGTGTTGAAATATCCAAAGTGGAGACTCATTAATTGGGCACTGACCAAAGACAAGGGCAGTTATCTTGGAATGTGCCCTAGGTAGAGATACAATTCCCAAATAGAACAGGCATCAGCACCAGGATATCTAAGTTGAAGCCCCAACTTGTCAGCTATAGACCTCTGACAAGTCAGATAACCCTTCAGGATCTGAAGTCAACATCTAAGGTAGCTTCTAACTCTCGTGCTCTATGACTCACGGCCCATTTCCTGAAAAGTCTCTGCCCTCTTAGTTAGGGATAGGAACAGGAAGGGAAGGAAAAGAAATCACCCTCCCCCTCACTGCTGGGGATCAAACCCATGACCTCATGCATGCTAGGCAAACATTCTATATTTGAGCTATACCACCAGCCACATTTGTTGGCATCTCCTATGAACCAGAATTGTAGTAGAGATTCTAGCCCCTTAAACCACTGACAAGGCAATAAAGAAGGTAAGTTAAGAAGGAATTAATAAGGGGCTGGGGTTGTGGCCCAGTGGTAGAGTACTTGCCTAGCATGTATGAGGCACTGGGTTCAATTCTCAATACCACATAAAAATAAACAAATAAAATAAAGATACTGTGTCCACCTACACCTAAAAAAAATTTTTAAAATCATATACACACACACACACACACACACACATATACATACATGCGTATACACACACACACACACACACACATAAAGGATTAATGAGTTAAGTGTAGTAACAGGGTTTCAAAATGGTGGTTTTGAATCCAAACATAATGGGATCAATAGCTTCTACCAACCTAACAGAATTACAGGTTTTCTGATAAACAAAAGATGCCAAGGAACCTTGGGAGAAGTTAGTCTTACCCAGGGAGATCAGGCTGTCACAGTTTTCCTGCCTTTCATCTCTGTAGAGATTCACCTGAGATGAATCCACCTGTATCCACTCAGGGGTCAGAGTCAAGTCCACATCTTCTGTTTTCAGCATCCCCTATAGCAACAGAAGTGATTGACCAAACGCAGTAGGGAACATCTAGGAAGCATAGACAACTCCCCAAGTCACTAATTCATATCCCACCTAGGATATGAGTGGAGCATTTAGGGTCAGGACATTAGTGGGGTACATAGGGAGGGAATGCCCTAGGAAGTACAACAATAGTAAAAGGGATTGGGGGAAGATGAGGGGCTCTAGCTCACCCGGGACTCTAGAGTGAGCCTGGCAGCTAACACGGTGTCTTCTCTGCAGCTGTCTCCCTGGGCAACTAAGAAGGAAAGACACTCTGGATTAGATCTACCTTGGCAGTCAGACTTTCTGCCTTGTGGAATCCAAGTTCAAAACCTGGGTTAATAAATTTCTGCCAAACAAGTTTATACAGAGCATATACTTTTCCAAAGTGCCTGATCCCAATAGCTCCAATTCTAGGGCTAAAGACATCTGGTGTGCTCTGTAGACATTTAAAAAAAGCATGCAAAAATTCAGGACCCTTGTAAGGAATAGCAAAATGAAAGGAACAACCCCCCCCCCCCCAACACCAAACACACATACACAAGCTTTCCATTGGAGGATCCTTTGAATTTTGTTAGGGAGGGGGAAAACAATGGGATTTTTGATTAGTAGCTGTGAGAGTGAATTCTGCTTTGGTTTTGAAAAACTAAGAGGAGTCAAATAAGGTTGGACCCAGAAAAGCAGAAATGGGACTCTGGTTCAAGAGACAGAACATGAAAAAGAACTTCAGGTTTCCTTATAGGAGGCAAACAGTAAAATGGGGGAAAACAGTTGGTTTAGGCTAGAACCTCTGTTGAGAAATAAAGATTGCACATTGTCTGATGTGTCCCAGTGTTGTGTGTCACAAGAACCTACACACGTTCAGGGAACTTGAGAGAACACCAGAGAGCATATATTTGTTTCCTCTGGAGTAAATTTCATGTTTTTTTTTTTTTTTTAAAATAACAGACCCAGGGTTTAGAAAATTTAGAGCTTTTAATTTGTAATAGTCTTAAAACTGGGATATTTTGGCTGGCACTATAGATTTCTGTTTATTTTCTTCACAGGTCTTACTACTAAATTGTTTTATTAATTGTATATTTGCCATATTCTACAATAGAATGGAAACTCCATTGGCGCAATGTTTGTCTCACTGATGGCTATATCCCCAGTGCCAACAACATTGGCTACAACATAAGAGTCCTCTGTAATTCACATGTTAAATGTATTTAGAGAAAATTCTTTCCATACCCAAATTTTAGTAACATCTTATTCATGATGCTGAGACTTGGAAAGATTTCCACAATTGTGTTTGCAATTTCCCTTTTAGTCTTAGTTTCAAAATAGGATTGATCAATGACGAACAGGTAAATGGATCTTCTAGGTGAATCTTCAGTGAAACTGGATGAGATCTGTAGAATTCATACAGGTCAGAAGATAATACTCACCTCTATCTTGTAAGGGCTGGCATTGCAAAGATTCACACTTGAGCAGAGCCTTCACTGGTGGGACTTGGCTATTTTGTGACTCTAGGGTTGGTGTCAACAGTGCCACCTTGCAACGGAGCAATTCTTGCCCCTGGTCATCACCTGGGACCTAGAAGTCATTCATTTGTTTTTATTTTCATTTATTCATCAAATACTTCTATAGCACTTTTTATAAGCCTGGCACTGTATATAAAAGTACTATAAAATAACAACATGAATAGCTACCTTAAAAGGTACATACTATTATTTATCCTCATTTTTACTTATGAGGAAACTGAGACAGGTTAGCCCATGGTCACTTGGCTAATAAGTGACTAATAAGTGCTAAGATGAGAGTTCAGGCAGAATGGCACCAGAGTCATGTTCTTAAATCTATGTCCCTTCATTATATACATTTGTGCGTTTATCAAATGTATATAAGCACTTTGGAAACTGGTGAGACATTCTAAAAAAACAAACAAACTATTATCTGAAAAATGAGGATAATAATTTTTAGCTTGAAGAATTTTTGGAACAAGTAAGTAAGTTTACAGTATGTGAAATCAACCAACACAGGATCTGGCTGGCTAGTTTCTGGGCTGGGGTCGTGGTTCAGTGCTAGAGCAACTGCCTATCAGGCGTGAAGCACTGGGTTTGATTCTTAGCACTGCATAAAAATAAATAAAGTAAAAGGTATTGTGTTCATCTACAACTAAAAAAAAATTTTTAAATTATATTTTCTAAGTCACTCTCTTTGTATAACTCAGAAATTCCCACATCCTTTATAAATAAGTTAAGAGACTTGAAATGACTTTCTGTTATAGAGCTCAGTGCAATAGATCCAAGTCAAGAACTTTGGTCTCCTAGTCACTGGTTAAAAGGCTCTGGCCAAATGTTCTCTGAGGGAATGTGTACAAGGGCTCGGATAATGCAAAAATGAAACAACCTCATAAAACAAGCCAGAAGATGGAGGTAAGAACCCATTTTCTACCAGAGGTTCAAAAGCAAAGGTCTATGGATTCCATACCAAATGGTCTATGAATTTGGACAGGAAAAAAATTAATCTTATTATTATTTTTTTTTTTACGAATCTCTAAGAAAAATGTAGTATTTACTTGAATTGTGAATGAAAGCAACAAACCAATGTGGTATAAGTAGTTGCAAGATTGTCCTCAACAGAAATTGCAGATTTTTCCCAGCAGAAAAATCTTCAAGCCCCGTCCTTAGATCTTATTAACTTAGTGCATTAATTTTTTTAAAAAGGCATATATACAGCTTCATCACAAATTTAATACTTTGCTAAATGTTTATCAATACAATGGAGTTGTTTTGTAATCCTTTTTTATTTTCCTTTATGTATTTAAAAATATTCTGAGAAGGGGTCCAGAATATTGCTAAACTGGTTCACAGTACAAAAAGTGATAGAACTCTTGATCTTAAAGGAATGCCCCTCACTCTGATCTTCAGGAAGGAACAGACCACAGCTCTCAGATAATAAACCTGTTCTTTCTACCTGCAGTGTGGGCTCATCCAGGTGCTTTTCCAAATACTCCAACAGTACCACCACCTCCTCCCCACTCTCTGGATGCTGCTTCCACACCCAGTTCTGCAGTTCCCTGGGCAGGATGGTCAGGAACTGCTCCAGCACCAGTAGCTCCAGGATTTGCTCTTTGCTGTGCATCTCAGGCCTCAGCCACTGTCGGCAGAGCTCTCGGAGCTGGCTCAGCACCTCTTTGGGTCCTGCTGTCTCAGGGTAGCAGAAAGCACGAAAGCGCTGGCGGCAGTGTTCCTTGCCCTGGTCGGGGCTGCAGGGCAAACTGGCTTCCTCTGCAAAGGCAGAGGCCTCTTCCTCCTCCACCTTTATGACCAGAAGCCCCATCTGGTCGTCTGCAGAGTGGTCATCCAGGGCTGTGCTTTCCCTCGACTCTCTAGCCATTCTTAGCCAAGGCAATATCGGCCTCACTGTAGCTGCAAGCTGTACTTTTGGAAATTCCTGTAAGGTGAAAATCTTTATTAGTTACTCAATTTGCTAAGAGTGCCCTCCTCTCATGCTCAGGTTCCTGGGGATGTTGCCTAGGAGCAGTTGCAGAGATTTCTCCCCCAGGTTCAAGTGCCTCTGCAGCTACATCCTCTGAACCACTCCAAACCTGAACCCCACATTAAGATCCTCAAAGGATGTCCTGGGAGTGGATGTGGACACCCTCCAAGGCACTCACTAATCCAGATATAAACTGATGCTGGAGCAACCAACTTTCAGCAAAGAGCAGGCTACTTTGGACTCTTGGAAGCTTCTCTCAGTGATTAGCTCAGAATGATCCCATTAGCAACCAGGTCTGTAGTTGACTGAATTTTAAGATGACCCTAAGGATTAGCTGTTCTAATTCCCAGGACTTTGAGTATGATGAGATATCATCTCAGATTTACCAGACTAATCAGGAGGAACTTAATTCTACCAATAACCTTAATGAGCTTTTAAGTGGCCTCTAAATAAAAGCTCAGCTCTACCAACATCTTGACTTTGGAAGACCCTAAACAGACAACTCAGTTGAGCCTCCCTGGCCTTCTGACCTCAGAACTGGGAATAATAAGTTTTAAGTTATAAATATCTGGCAAATTGCTATGTAGCAATAGGAAATAAATACTAGGTCCCTGTGGTCAAGGTGCTACATTTAGGAGGAGAAAGAAAAGATGGCAGGCTCTGTGGCAAAAGAAATAGAACTGAATTTTTTTCTCTGATTGTGAGGCTCGTCCAAACAACTGGTAGAAAATTAACTTACATTCAAATGAGAAAGTTGAATTTCCCCAGACCATGGGCACAGTGGCATACACCTGTAATTTCAGTGGCTCAAGAAGCTGAGGCAGGAGGATCTCAAGTTCAAAGCCAGCCTCAGCAACTTAGCAAGGCCCTAAGAAACTCAGTGAAATCCTGTTTCTAAATATAATATAAAAAGGGCTGGGGATGTGGTTCAGTGGTAAAGTGCCCCTGGGTTCATCTTCGTGAAAAAAAAAAAAAATTCCCCCAGACTTCTTTGAACTTTGCACTGGAGGATCTTCTGTTTCTCTAAGAAATATCAAAGAATATCACCAAGCTTTTGCTCTGAACATAGCAGTGGCTGCCCCGATCCTTGCCACTCCTTTAATCTGCCACTCTTTACTCCCCTTCAAGTCCAAACTTCTTAAAAGAAAGTCTTCCAGACTTGGACTCTGTTCCTAAGCTCCCACTTAGCCTTCAACACACTGTACACAGCAAACCAGGAAGAAAGCCATTAAAATTTCTCCTGCAGAAGTAACCAGGGATACTTCCTTCTGTTTCCATTTTTCATGGCTTTTTCTAAATCAACAAGGCTGATGCTGGTGTCTACTTCCAGAAACTCACTTTCCCTGGATTCAGGGACCTGAATTCTGTTCTGCTTTCATCCTTCCTGTCTCTTCCCAGCATTCTATCACAATCTGGTTAGATGCACACTTTCAAGCCACGTTTCCTGAGTTCATAACCCGATTTGACCACCTACTAGTTAGGTGATCTTAGTAAACTACACATTTCTGTGTCTCACTTTCATTTTTAAGATATAGTAATAACAGACAAGGATTCTATGAACATCAAGTTTTTGAATAGTTTTTAGAACAGTGCCTAGTGTGTGCTGAGTACTATATTAATGTCAGCTAATGGTATAATTCCATGGCTTTTCTCCTTTTAATTGAATGTGCTTTGGGTATTCTGTTCTTGACCTTTCTTTTCTCTTTCCACATTCTTGAATTACTTGTAGGATATTAACTCATATTTCTTAAGCTATTGATTTAATTTTTAAGTTAAAGAGTCTTGATATAAACAGGGTGTGGTGGCACATGCCTATAATCCCAGCTACTCAGGAGGCCAAGGCAAAAGCCAGTCTTGGCAATTTAGTGAGACCTTGTCTCAAAATAAATATATTTTTAAAAAGGAGCTGAAGGTCTAGCTCAGTAGTAGAGCTCTTTACCAGAATATAACCTAGGTTCAGTCACCTAGTTACCCCCCCTTCCTCCACAAATATTGATTTCTATCTTGAGCTGCCTCCCAGACACTTCTACCTGGAAATTTTGCAAACAAACACAACTCGGTATGCCCTGACCCAGGCTGATTTTCTTGCTGCCTCATCTATTCTTTCTCCAGTTAAATATTCCCTAGTACAGCAGCAACTAGTCACTAGGCTTCTTTAGAATTATTTGATTACCTCTAGTTGCTACAAGGATCACTTGTTCCAATCTATTCTACCCCTAGAATGTCTCTCAATCTATTCTCCCTGCTATCAGCATGGCTCAGGTCCTCATTTTTGTCTCTAGCCTAATTAAGTACTTTTAACCCACCCAGCTTCCTACATCTTTCAGGCTGCCACCAGAGAGTGCTCTCTAAAATACCTAACCAAGGCCTTCTCCTGCCTAAAATCACTAATGCTTTAATTCCAGATAAGCACCTATTTCTGATCACAACCAACTGGTGATCCTCTCTCCATAAATGAACTAAGAGACTATCTTGAATGGTCGGTCATGTAGGTGTCATTGTTCAGACCACTCAGCCAAAGGGGCCAGTGGGAGCTCAGATAGGGCTCAGACACTCGTGTCTTCCAGACTATGCACATTCAACAGAGGAATCTGTTTTTTAAAAAGGCATAAAGATACCCTGAATTTGCAAGAGCTCAGCAGCTACCCTACCAAACTTAACTATGCTCTTAATAAGTATTTTCCTACATGCTGCCATGTATCTTCAGAGTAAACAGCACTCAAGCCCAGAAGTCCAACTTACATGTCCCCTCCTTTCTGGACTCTTTTTCAACCCCCTTAAGTAAAATAAACTGCCTTCTTCCACAACACTTCCTTTCTCCTTTGCAAAATAAATTAAGAGAGCTTGTCCCTGGGACATTACAACACACAAACCAAACCACTTTGAGTTTTCGCTTTGGGATAGAATATTCAGAGTATCTTATTTTTTCCTTCCTAAAATACAGAAATCATCCATTACAAAGAGAACTGGTAAATGACACCAAAATTCAAAAAAGAAAGAAAAAACAGTAACAAAAGCCAGTCATTAACACTACTCACTGAAGACAATGTGCTGTTGTCATTAGAAATAACAAATAACAGCAGCCAATCTTTACATTGTGGTTACTCTGTACCTGGTACTTTAAAAAGCATCCTACCCATATTAGATCACTTCATCTTCACATTGACCCAGTGAGTTAGGTGATATCAATCCCCATTTTACGAAGCAGTAAAATAAGGTACAGAGAGGTTAAGGGACTGGTCCCAAATCACACAGCTAATAAGTGGTAGGGGTGGGATCCAACCAGGCAATACAACTCCAAAGTCCTGACTCGTTGACATAGTAACTTAAAGAACTGACCTTGTCTCCAGGACGAGTAAAAATTTAAGGGTTCCCGTTTTTCAATGCTTGTGTTGTCTGTGTGACCCACGAATCCTATTTCCAGACACCCTAAGGGACCACCCAGACACCCGGAAAAGGCACTGGATAAGGGAATCACAAAGCGCCTGGCGTAGGCACTCCCGATACCAGTTCTTAGGGCCAAGGAGCACCCTCCCCGCCCCCGCCAAGGCCTCGCCCAGGGTCTCCCTCTCCGCAGACTGCAAAGGCACTGCCAGGAAAGGACTCCTCTGTGCCTACTCGGGGACAAAAGAAGGGCAGGACTGGCAGGACAGCCATGGGTGAACTAAACCCACACAAGAAAGTGGGCGCCATATGGACGCCTCCCTTTCACCCCCATACTCACAAAAGTGTCCGAAACTAGCAAACCACCCGCAGGGCGGGCACAG
Source organism: Marmota marmota marmota (assembly GCF_001458135.2). NCBI lineage: Eukaryota > Metazoa > Chordata > Mammalia > Rodentia > Sciuridae > Marmota > Marmota marmota. The sequence continues at coordinate 519,804 of NW_025999914.1, read as the reverse complement.
AGGCCACTTCCGGGCCTCTCTAGCCACCTCCCGGACTGACACTCAGTCGTTTGCTGGCTCCCCTCCTCTTCGCCGCCCCTCTCTTCTCTTCTTGCTGTTAAAGAGACTTCAAAACATTTTCCGTCGATAACAAAGGAAAAAAAATCATGCGCCGAACTCTGTATATAGTTTGCCACGTTTGGGAATAGAAGGGAGTAAAAAGAATTTAAATTATATTTGCTTTTATGGTCACAAAAAAAGCATAAGAAAATTCGTAAGAAAATTAATAATAGTGGTTACCTGTGAGAGGTGAAAGCTAGAAACTGTGAAAAGGGGAAAGGGTGTGAGGAAGAGTGTTACCATACCTTTATTAAATGTATTTTTAAGAGCTGTTTGCATTAATTAAAATATTAATTAAAAATACATAACAGTTTTAAGGAGCATGCCAAATGGTTTGCCTAGAAAATTCAAGGTAATCTAGCACTTAAATTATGGGGATTAATAAAAGGGTTTGGCAAAAGTTAAATTTTTAAAATATCGACATTCATAATTGCATTTCCCATCACCAGCACAAGTTAGGAAAAGTGATTTTTAAAAGGCAACAATTACAGAAGCAAAGAAATAAAAAAAATGCTTTAATGGAAACATTATAAAGCTTTATTTATTAAGGATAAATAATTGAGATACATACCATATCTATGTATATGCGAACTAAATATATGACAATGTCATTTCTTCCTAAAATAATACATAAATTCAATGCAAAGCCAATAAAAATCCCAATAGTGTGTTCTGTGGAACTTGGCCTATTTTAAATTTCTATGGAATAATGAGAGAGTGAAGAAGATCAAAGAAATTTTTTTTTTCAGTGAATGAAGGAGGTGCAGAAACTGTCTCTACTGGATATGTTAAGATTTTGGGGTGTGGGGAGCTGTACCAGGAATTGAACTCAGGGGCATTAGGCCACTGAGCCACATCCCCAGCCCTATTTTGTATTTGATTTAGAGACAGGGTCTCACTGAGTTGCTTAGCATCTCACTTTTGCTGAGGCTGGCTTTGATCCTCCTGCCTCAGCCTCTCTAGCCCCCTTTGCGGGGCCCATGTAAAGATTTATTGTAAATGTATAACAGTTAAAACAGTGTAGCAGCACAACGATAGTAACTAGATAATTTAAACAGAATTGGGGACTGAAAAACCAATGCTCAATAAATAAGGAATGGCATTCAGAATCATTGTGGAAAGAAGGAGTTAACTTGGCAAATACTGTTGTAATTTGGATATCTAATGGGAAAATAAATAAAATTGGGTTTCTACTTCACACGTTGTACAAAAATCAATTTCAGTAAGCATAAAGACTTAAAAGTCAAAAAGAACTTTCACATTTTAAAAAGAATCTAGGATCATTTCTTTTTTTCTTTTTTTGGGGTGGTGGTGGTGGTGGTGGTGGTTAATGAGGATTTAACTCAGGGGCACTTTACCACTGAGCCATATTCCCAGACATTTACCCATCTTTTGTTTTTTAAATTTTGAGACAGGGTCTCTCTAACTTGCTGAGGCTGGCTTAGAACTTGTTATCCTCCTGTCTCAGCCTCCCAAGTTGCTGGAATTACAGACATGAAAGTCTCCACTTTCTTTTTAATAAAAGTAAAAGTGCATGATGCAGTAATTTCATCTTTAATTTAGAGAAGGTCTGTCATGTCCCAGATAACTGGAATATTTAAAACCTTCACTTGCATGGCTGGCACTTGAATCTTCACTGGGATATACTTCCTTCCTTCTGTAGCAAATACATTTTAACAAGACTTCCAACATAGTACATTTTGCTCCTGTGGTCTGTATAATTTATCATCCAATATTAGAAATGCCTGCTAGCTTATATCCCTTCTGACTATAATGTAATAGAGGGCAGGATAGCTGACATGGACCTTGGGAAACAACCAGAAATGTAAACTTTTGTCTGTCTTATGCTAATATGAATCATTTCTGTTTTTCCTTTCTAAAAGGATGTATAAGAATGCACTTATCAGATCAATGTATATTATAGAACTGAGTTCATATTAATCTGTTTTAGAAAATATACCATATCTGGCATCATGGCTCCAACTGGGACTACTATTTTGTTGAGTTTTTGTTGGTTAACTGTCACTCCCTGGAATCTTTTTCTTTTCTTTTCTTTCTTTCTTTCTTTTTAAAACAGGGGCCAGGTTGGTGAGGTAAAGGAGAGGGATGTATTCTTTTACTTTTAAAGTTGCATTAACCTTTCCACACTCCTGCTGGGATTAATTTGTTATTGTTGTTGTTATTCTTTTGGCTGGAAAAAGGGCAGCAACTACCATTTGGTTTTCTCCAGTGTATTAACTCTTAACTCTAGCCAAAAAGATCAATGTAGGATTACTCCAAATCTGGAATTTGTCATTCCATTTTAAATTCAGAGATGAGTGAAGCAATTAACACAGATGTATGTGTGGTGGGGTGGAGATGTCTATAGACCCAATATGAGTCTTATCTAGACTAGAACTTCATTTCTTGTCTGATCCTCATCATATACACATTCTAACAGGGGCTACAATGACACTTTGGCACCTAGATATCAATATCAACTCAACTCAAACTTTGTGCAAGGTACTAAAAGCTGTATATTCCTCCTTTCCCCAAAGTACATCTAACTAAGTGTACTGGACTGTGGTTCCTGTGTGCAAGCTTGGGAAAATGTTCTACATCCTATCTATTTCAGTGTTACAGGGGCTTTCTTCCTGTGAACATAATTAGTGCTGAGAACTAGCTCTGGAACAGGAACCACTACCCTGTCTCTCTGCCTGGAAACAATTTCTCAACCACAGAATAGGGAGTCTGAGCCCCTGTAAAGCATCACAATCTCACTAATGTGTGGAGACAGACATAAGAGTTCAGGGTTGCTGGAAGCAGTTGGAGTTTTGGGAGGTTAAAGTATAAAAAAAGAGGCAGTACAGATGGGGAAACTGAGAAGTTGGTTTGGAAGTTCCCTGTGCATCCTTGGCTGAGGGCTGAGTTGACCATACAAAGGACAAAATTCTAAAAGAAGCTGGGGGAAATGATGCATGCCTGTAATCCCAGTGGCTTGGTAGGATCCCTGAGTTCAAAGCCAGCCTCAGCAATAGTGAGGCGCTAAGCAACTCAGTGAGACCCTGTCTCTAAATAAAATACACACACACACACACACACAAAAAGGGCTGGGGATGTGGCTCAGTGGTTGAGTGCCCCTGAGTTCAATCCCCAGTAACTCCTCTCCCCCCAAAAGTCTAAATTCTGACTGTTACAGTGATGGATCAAAGGAGAACAAAGATCATACAAGTTGAGGATTTACTTCAGTCCTATATGAGTTCAAGCTCAGTAAAAGTGGAAAGACTGATAACATCAGGAGAGTTCAACTGTAACATGAAAGACTGTATCTTGCTAGAAATTGAACCCAGGAGTGCTCTGTCAACTAAGCTATATACCTAGCCCTTTAAATAAATAAATAAACATATATACTTATTTAAAGGACTGGATATATATATATGATTTATATATGGCCTATATTACATATATATGGTATAGATATAATTATGGTATATATACTATATATAAAACTTATATAATTTATGTACATAATTATATATATATATATATATGTATATATATATATATATATATATATAAAATTTATTTTGAGATAGTGTCTGGCTAGGTTGTGCGGGGTGGCCTTGACCTTATGATCATCTGCCTCAGCCTCTCAGCCTCCCAAGTGGCTGGGATCACAGGTATGTGCCACAAGGCATGGTTTAGACTTAATCTTATAAACTTTTTTTTTTTTTGGTGAGCACATGCTTTTCCACTGAACTACGTAAGCATTTTCCATTCCCTACGTAAGCATTTTTGCATTAACAGCATCTTTTTCTTACCATTATCGAAAATTTGTACCATTATTTATCGAATCATTCTTTGATTGCTTCATATTTAGTTTATTTTTATTTTGTGCCATTATAATAATAGGTAATAAAGAACTTTGTTATTTTTTTTAAAAAAAATTAAGATTTCTTTAGGGTAAGTTCTCAGAATTAGTTTTTTTTTTTTTTTTAATTTTGAGTCAGGATCTCATTAGGTTGTTGAGGGCTGCCCTGAGTTGCTAAGAAGGCTGGTCTAGAACTTGTAATCCTCCTGCCTCAGCCTCCCAAGTTGCTGGATTACAGGCAAGTGCCACTATTACTAGCTTTAGTCAAAGTTTTGAATATTTTAAAGACTGAACTTAGTAAGAGTTGTATTTGATACATTTTTGAATTTCTGTTTGGTATGTGAAAACTCCCATTTCTACTTTTAATATATACTCTTAACCAATAGCAATATTAATTATATATATATATATACACACATACATACACACAAAAGTATACAATTTTTCTAATTTAAAATGACTGTATTCTTTGCCTTTGCTATTGTGTGTTTTTTTTTTTTTGTGTTAAGCAGCTGGGCATGGTGGCACGCACCTGTAATTTGAGGGGCTCAAGAAGCTGGGGCAGGAGGATCATAAATTCGAGGCTAGCTTCAGCAACTAAGTGAGGCCCTAAGCAATGTAGTGACACCCTGTCTGAAAATAAAAAAATGAAAAGGGCTGGGGATGTGACTCAGTGGTAGAGTGTCCCTGGGTTCAATCTCTAGTACCAAAAAAAGAAGTTATTCACAGAAAAAAAAAGATCATACCTTTTCCAGCCCTATCAAAAAACAAAAATAAAAACCTATAAGATAAAAACAACAACTACCCCAAACCCCCAAACAAGCAAATAAACAAACAAAAACATTCCTTAGGAGTAAAGGTGTATAAGTAAGGAGTATACCCTTGAGTAAGAGTCTCTCTATAGCCACACTAACAAAATCTAAAATCAATTTCTTAAGAATCAAAGAAAACTATCATAAAACTAACTGCCTTTCAGGGATGGGGATATAACTCAGTGGTAGAATGCTTGTCTAGCATTTGCAAGGCCCTGGGTTCGATCTCCAATATCAAAAAAACAAACAGACCAAAACCCTAAAATACTGTCTTCCAGAACAAAATGCATTGCAGGAAGAAATCATATTTCTATGCTTTAATATATATCATCTGCTATATATAATATACGATTAAAAATTACTGTACATGCAAAGCATGTAAGAACATGATATCCATAAGTCCCCTTCCAAGGATTAAATAGAAACAAATGCAGAGATGACCTAAATTATTTAGTAGATAATAAATATAATATAATATGATTTAGTAGATAATAAGTACAAAGCAGCAATTTTAAATATGTTCAATGATTAAAGAAAATATAGTTTTAATGAGTAAACAAATGGGAAAACTGGTAAAGGAATCAAAACTACAAGAGGGTAAGCAAATCAAGTTCTACTACTGAAAAGTAAAATTTCTGAAATGAAAAAAAAATTTACTGGATGGTCTTAACAATATGTAGGATATAGGAAAAGAAAGCTTTCAATCCAAAGAGCACTGAGAAAATGGATTGAAGAAAAATAGAAAGAATTTTAGTGATTTGTAAATGATATAAAATGGCCTAATAGTCATGAAACTGGAGTCTTATAAAAAAAAGGAAAGAGAATAAGATAGGAAAATTTTTTTAAAAATAATGGGTTGCAACTGCTCCAAAGATGGTGGAAAACATCAACATCTAGATCCAAGAACTTCAATGAGCCCCGAGATGAAAAATAAGAAAATAAACCTAAGCATATCATAGTCATGGTGCACAAACCAAAGATAAAAAAACAAATCTTGAATGCAACCAGACAAAAATGATTATTACAGCCTGGGGCTGGCATGGTGGCGCTCACTTGAACCCCAGGAGCATTTAACCACTGAACCATATTTTATTTTATTTAGAGACAGGGCCCACTGAGTTGCTTAGGGTCTCTCTAAATTGCTGCTGAGTCTGGCTTTGAATTCTTGATCCTCTTGCCTCAGCCTCCCAAGCCACTGTGATTACAGGCCTGTGCCGCTGAGCCCTGCTGCAAGTAGTTTTGAAGATCACTTTTAATTTAATACAACCTTGTCCTTGTCCTTCCTTTTTTCATCCTATTGCCTTTCTGAAGAAGTAAGGCAGTAAGGAGTACCAGTATGGTATCTCCATTTCTGGATTTGCTTGTTTCTTCAGGGTATTTAAGTTGTTCCTCTATTTCCTTCTTGTTGTGATTGGTTATCCTTTGGGATTTATTTTATGACAGGTAGTTTATGATTTATATTTTCTCTTTGTTATTGCTAAAAATACTGAAGCTAATGAGGAAATGATCTTTTATGCTTTCTGCTGTTTTTAGTGTAATGAAGAAAAATGGGGACACATCAAACTCTGTTTCATTCTTTGCTGCCTGATGTAATAGGCACAAATAATAGGCACATAGTAGGCATAAATATTTGTGAAATGAATTCTTTGTGAATTACAGTTAATGTATAGAAACTGAATATTGAATTTAGAAAGAACTCTCCTACTTCCTCCAGGAGCATGCCTTGTGTATACACACCTCCTAAACGATAACTTTTATTTCATTGTGTTGTGCATTTATCCCCACTAGCTATAAGCTTCTGGTATTCACAATTCTTAGCATAATTCCATAAATATTTGAACAATGACTGAACTGCATTTATGAAAGTTAAGCTGTTTCTCCTTTCATTTGTATGTATTTTTCAAAGTTATATTAGTTGCTGAATGCAGTAACATCTAAATGGAAGTCTTTCCAAATTGCATACAATACCCTCCACTCCCACCTGCTTTCAACTCTTGACTTTTCTGCTTCCACTAATGGCTTCACCCTCATTCCCTCAGCTATTCTTTGTCCAGTAGCAGAACTTCTCATTACATAAGGCCAGTTCTGTCACTTTCCTTCTTTAAAGCCTTTGGTGGTTTCTTGTTGTATTTATAAAATCCAATCCTTTAGTTTCTCTGACCACAGTATGCCCTGTGTCAAGGCCTTTTGAATAGTTCTTCCCATTCCTCAATCCTACTCCATGTTGCCCATTCCATTTATACTTAAAAGCTCAGCTTAAATGTTATCTTAACTTTCCCTCAGTTTTCATATAATAAAATATAAACATTTTATTCTAGAATTGAAAGTGTTTTTAAATTCTAATATAATGCATCTTTTTCTCTTGTCACACATTTTTTTCTCACACTGAACATTTTGTGGTTTAACCACCTGAATTCCCAGCCTGTCCTTAGACTCTTTGTTACTTTTACTTACATTGTTTGCTTGGTTGTATGGTTCTATGTGATCTCTTTCATTAAGTATGGTAGAACAATCAAACAATATAAACAGCCCTACAGATCTCAGACTAGGCACACTCACATGTCACCTGTTTGTTAGCTGCTCCAGTGGAGTGATTTGCCTTATATGCCTCTTATTATCTGAAGGCTAGCCTGGGCATGGAGATTTCAGAGGGTAAGAGTAAGAAAACCTTTTTAAGCTTTTAAAGCTTATGTTTGTGTCACATTTGCTAATATCACATTGGTCAAAGTCATATAGTTGAGCCCAGAATCACAATGGGAGGGCACTACTAAGTATAGACTACAGAGAAGGGTGAAGACTTGAGGCCATTGATGTATTCTGCCATACTCTTTTTCCAGTTTCTAAACAAACTAAATACCTAATATACTGTTTATTAACATAAATGATAGTATTCTATTCATTTATTTTAATACTTTGCATTTCTTATTGTTTTATTTTCTGTTAATACATAATGTTCTATCATTAGGTATATCCTCCTTAAGAAGATTAAATCAAAGTGCTGGGGTTATGGCTCAGCGGTAGAGTGCTCACCTCACACGTGCAAGGCTCTGGGTTGGATCCTCAGCACCACATAAAAATAAATAAATAAATAAAATAAAGTTATTGTTTACAACTACCAAAAAAAATTTAAAAAGAAGATTAAATCTTAAATCACAGATTTTTCTTTTTTACCCCAAGTTGGTGTGAGTCTTCTAAATTAGTTCCAGAATGGCTTCAGCAGAGGAACAGGATGAACTTAAGATTGTGAAGGTGGAAGAAGATCCTCTCTGGGATCAAGAAACCTACCTTCCAGTGAACAGCTTTTCTGGCCAGGAGGCCTCACACAGACTTTTTTAGGCAATTTTGTTTCCAAGAGACTCCTGGTCCTTGAGAAGCTCTAAGCAGGCTCTAAGAACTCTGTCATCAGTGGCGGAGACTAGAGATTCACACCAAGGAGCATATTCTAGAGCTGCTGGTGCTAGAGCAGCTCCTGATCATTCTACCTGAGGAGCTACAGGCCTGGGTGCAGGAGCACCATCTAGAGAGTGGCTGTGGTGGAAGATCTGGAGCAAGAGCTTAGTGAGCCTGGGAACCAGGTAAGAGGAGGAAGATGGGCTTCTAGACATTGAATACTAAATGAAGAGTGAAGTTTGGTGACACAGGTTAGTTGGCTTTAACTACATGTCTTAGTTCTCTGTTACTGTATAAACAGTTGCCCCTGAACTTTACTAGCTTAACAATAGCAACAACATCAGTTTTTATGAGTCAGGAATTTGGGAGCTACTTAGAAGAATCTCCTATTAGGTAGCAGTAATGATGTCAGCCAAGACTATAGTCATCTGGTAACTTGAATGAGGCTGGTGGATCCACTTCCAAGATGGCTCACTTTTATGGTTGTTGGCAGCTTAATTTTCTCTCTGGCTGTTGGCAGGAGGTTTTAGTTCTTTGCTCCATCAGTCTCCTCTTAGACCTGCTTCAATATCTTTATGACATATCAGCTGGTTTTCTCAGGAGGAAAAAGAAAGGAAAGAGCCACAATGCTTTTCATGACATAGAAGTTATATACCATCATTTCTGTCACACTTTTGTTCAGTAGAAGTGAGCCATTAAGTACAGTACACACTCGAGGGAAGGGGAGTTAGACTCTGTCTTTTAAAGGGAGGACTATCAAAAACTACCTATTTTAAACCATCCCCCTGTTCTCTTTTAGAGTATGAAACTAAACTCTGCTCCTTCCATTGAGCCACTGCTTTAGAAAATGTTTCAAATTATTCCATATGATCTCTTTAATTAAGTATTAGCTTGGACTCTCATAGTCTTTCTCTTATGAACCCAAATATACCTGCCTTCAGGCCCCATACCAGGAATACAGACATGTTAATGTGCTTACAGAGGACATGGTACATCCTAAGGGCAAGCAGGAATCAACAGTCATCCAGCTCCAGTCTATGGTGACACACAGTTCAAATATGAAGCTTTTGGCCTCCACCAATTTCAAGAACAAGGTAAGGACTTTGACGGGTCCATTCAGGAGATCTCCATTGGCTCTCTGTAGGAAATTGTTTAAGACTGTGGACTTTGGAGCCAAATTGCCTGAGTTGGAATTTAAGCATTGCTATTCTGTAGCTCTTGACAACAAGCGGTTCAGGGAAGCTTTCTGTTCCTTCAATTGATGCATCTATGAAATGGGGCTAATCATCATACCTCAGTCAAATAGTCAGTTGAGAATTCAACAAGTTAATATGTATGAAACACTTAGAACAGTGCTAGTCTTGTGGTGAATAGTTTGTAGTAACTGGTCATGTGCATCCTCTCTGGGAATCTTGCTTTTTCTGGGTAATCCCTTCCAGCAATTTCAGCAATGCTCTTGACCTTAATATCCCCATTTAAAACTCCTGACATTAAACTGTTAGGTTTGCATTCTTAGAATATATACATCTGATTTCCATCCTATGATAGTGCTTTTTCATAATGGAGAAGGATGACATTGTTTGGTCCATTTATTATTCCAGGGGGTAAGACTATAACTGAAAACCAGAAGTTGGTATCAAAACAGAAAGTCTTAAAAGAAATGGAACATTTTGGGGAGAGCAGATTCCAAAAAAATGATTCTCTGGATTCTAAGTACAGAGAAACTTGTAAACATGAGAACAAGGTAGAAAAGCAGAGTTGCCATTCAGTTGGAGAAAGATGTCACCAGTGGAATGAATGTGGGAAAAGCTTCACTCAGAGCTCAGTCCTTATTCAGCACCAGAGAATCCACACTGGGGAGAAGCCACATGAATGTGAAGAATGTGGGAAGGCTTTCAGTGGAACCACACTGGAGAGAAACCCTATCAATGTAAGGGAGTGTGGGAAATCCTTCAGTGCCAGCAATGGCCTCATCAGACACAGAAGAATCCACACAGGAGAAAAACCCTATCAATGTGAAGCATGTGGAAAGGCTTTCTGCCTCAGCTCTTTAGATTACACACTGAAGAGAAATGCTATCAGTGTAATCAGTATGGCAAAGCCTTTAGTCAGAATGCAGGACTTTTCCAGCATCTCTAAATCCACACTGATGAGAAACCTTATCAATGCAGTCAGTGGTGTAAAAGCTTTAGTAGGTGGACACTCCTTATGAAACATCAAAGAAGCCACACTGGAGGGAGACCTTATAAGTGTGATGAGTGTGGGAAAACTTTGGTCATCACTGCCACCTTATTAGCCATTTTAGAATCCATACTGTTGCTGAACTGGTCTCATTTCATGGACTTCCAGGCCCCTAAATGTGACTTTCTTGGAAAGTAAGATTTTTAAGTGACTTATTCTATTTTTATCAAATTTGTTTTGCTTAGGAATGAATACCTTATCTATAAATCAAAGGCTGGTGTCTCCTGGGTGGATGTCTGTGGATATGGGCAGCCTCCTTATTCCCTGTCCCTTGGTTCATTCTTAATGATTTCCCTTAAATGGACCAAATCTTATCTGGAAATAAATTGGCATTGAGAGGTTGTTTTTGAGTAATGCTGAATATTGACCAATGACCAACCCTAAAAGGATAGTACGAATGCATACTTTTTAAAGACCTGGTAAGTTGAAAGGATATATAGAGGTGAGTCTTTTTTTTTTTTTCTGTAGGAGTTATTTTTTAAACACACTTAAAGCTTCTGGGAATAGGAGTCATTCTCATAGGAAATCATTGTTGTGGTTTTCTCTAACAATGTGACAGGAAGACAGGCCTGTAGTCCCAGCTACCTGAGAGGCTGAGATAGAAGAATCACTTGAGTCCAGTGTGGGGAGCCACACTGAATGACCACACCTTCCAGTCCTGATGCCTCAGGCTCTGACCAACCACTGCATTTGTTGTGGCTTGGGCACAGAATGCTTGAATAGTAAGGAGGTCTTCTTTGTGGGCGCAACCCTAGGGTTGAGTTACACTCACCTATTCCCTTGTAGCCCTACCTCTTCTGCACTGTATGGGTAGAACTTTCTAAGAACAGAGTCCTCCTAATAAAAGCTCACTTCCGAGCATGCTCCCTCTCTCTCTCTCTCTCTCTCTCTCTCTCTCTC
>NW_025999914.1:473259-508311 GCF_001458135.2 Marmota marmota marmota | reverse complement strand
ACCCACCCACCCACACAAAAAGACAGCATGATGGGTAACTTCCATAGCACTTTCATTAGAAGAGGTGGGGTGGTATACTCATTAACTAAGAAGTAGTATCCATGTAGTCTTGACAGTTTAAAAATCTTAAAAATCTGTGTGTAAAACCAGCAGTGTTGGTGGTGTGGAAATCTAAGTCCCATTTCACACCTGACTCCAAGTCCTCAGGGCAGGTCATTAGCATATTTAAGATTTCATATATATATATTAAAACCTCTGTTCTCCACAAAGTACCTCTTTACTTACCTTTTCTTTCAGCATTATTATTTCCTTGCCATTGCCTTTTGAGTGTTAGTTAGCCATTTTAAGTGCCATTGCAAGCAGCATCATTGAAGTAGCTTTATAAAGAAAAGGAGCCTCTGATCTCAGGCAGCTGGTACTTAACTGGAGAGACTGGCATGTTAGGCCTTTTACCTTAAACACAGACTCTTGACACTAGACTATTCAGATTAAGATTCAAATCCTTCTTTTCTATTTGTGAATTGTGGGACCTAAAGCCCTTAATCATTTATTGAGGAATGCCCCTATGCTATAGTCTCTCCATTTGGAAAACAGATATCACTACCATTCTCATAAAATATATAAGACTAAGTGAATACAAACTTGTAAAGCTCTTGAACCATAGCTTTAAATAAAAAGAACTATGAGTTACATAAGAAATAATACCATCTAATAGGTATTAGGTATTGGTAGGTGAAACTGTAATCAAGTTAAAACTAAATAGGATATTAAATGCTTCTGCTGATATTCTTGTTATATTTTTCCTTATAATTAGAATCTGAATCAGAATATAAAGAGTAAATAAAAATTCAGTTTAGAAGTATAATGCTCTGCTGGGTATGATGGCACACACCTGTAATCCTAGTGACTTGGGTGGCTGAGGTAGGAGGATTATAAGTTTGAGGTCAGCCTGGGCATCATAGCAATACCTGTTTCAAAAAATAAAAAAGGCTAGGAATGTGGCTCAGTGGTAAAGTGCCCCTGGGTTCAATCTCTAGTATCCACCCAAATTATATGTATATGTATATACTTTTCCTTGTAACTTTGGAACCATACCAAAACCTCTTTAAAATTCCTTTACTGTTTCATTCATGATTAGAATAAGTACCAGCCAGTTAAATCCAAATTATAATAGTGCTTATCACATTTTAGAGTGCCTGAGAATCACCTGGGATCTCATTAAAATGCAGATTCTAATTAGAAAGTCTAGAAGGGATCCCAGGAATCTGCATTTTAAATGAGCTCTCAGGTGATGCTGCTGCTTCATGAAGTATATTTTGAATATCAAGGCCCCAGAGAGCCCTGAGTATTAACCAATACTCAGGTTTGGTCTTTTGTGATATACTAGAGGTGCCAAGTAAATGATAGCTTCCTTCCCTATCCTTCCATGAGCAACCTCTGCACACCTGTACCATTCACACTGACCTGCAGCTTCTTCCACACAAATTCAGCCAAATCTTTACTCTGGAAATCTAAATGGTACCTATAAATGTTTGCTTTAGGAAAATACTACTCATGCTGCTGCAGCATTTCAGCACCTCTTTCTTCCTCCTCACATGAATTCCCAGGGTGAAGAAGGAGCTGCTGCATGTTTATGAGCATACTACAACCCTGCCAATCCTTATCCTTAGTCCTTTCTTGAACTTTCTGAGCTGCTTAGGCTCCAGGGACAAGATCCCAGCTAAAATGTCTTTACCTGTGGTACTACTATATGCCACAAATACTTTCAGCACTTAAGCCTGGATTGGTCCCTCTGTGACTCCAACCCCAGAGCTCAGATAGCCCCTTCTTCTCTCACATACTTAGGAAAAAGAAAAGAAAAGCTCACAGAAGAGAAAGTGGTCACAAAATAGAGACCAAAGAGGCAAAGGTGAAATTTTAAGAGAAGGAAGGACTTCCCAAATGGATGAGAAAGGAGTGGAGAAGGGGGTCAGGGAAGAGAAAAGAGCCTGATGGGGCAAGACTAGAGTAAAGAGAAAATTATAGGAGATGTTGGAAATGGGAATTGTTGGAAATGGTTTACTTGTTTGGTTTTGTGGTTTGTTTATGTCCAAATTCTTTTTCATTGATCTGGTCCAAAGTAGTGTATGACATCACTTCCCCACACTTAACCTCAATGATGGTGACAGAAGGATCAGTGGAACACCAAAGACCTAGAAAAGAAGTGAGGATCAAACCATAGGTAGGGGCACTTAATCAGCAAGCACCCACTGAATACCTACTTCCGTGCTCAAGGCCATCAGATGCTGTGGTAAGGCCTTGACACATCAGTGAGCAAAGTAATAAACCCCTTCTTCACAGAATTTCTATTCTAGCAGAAGAGGAAATATACAAAACCCATAATCACTAAATTATATAGCATATTAGAAGTGATACAGTGCTTTAGAAATAGAAGAAAGTAGAGTTGGGTGTGGCAACCCATGCCTGTAATCCCAGTGACTGAGAGGCAGGAGGAGGATCACAAGTTTGAGATCAGCCTCAGCAATTTAGTGAGACCCTGTCTCAATCAATCAATCAATCAATAAAATATGGGCTGTGTGTGTGTGAGCTATGCACATTTGAGTGTATGAGGGAACTGGACTGATGCTGCCTGATTGGGCTGTGCCATGTATGTGTGCCTTTCCTTTAGCTCTGCCTATGATCCCACACAACACCTGAGATAGGTGTGACTTTCCAAGATGTCATTAAAACTGCTGACCGTAAGACATCACCAAGTAAGACTCCACCCTCTGAAACCCAATCCCTGCCTTATTTGGGTGGAACTTTTTCCTAATAAACACCAGGGTTCAGAGCATGCTTGCTCTCTTGCCTGCCTCTTCCTCTTGCCTCTTGCCTCCTTGCCTTCCAGCATGGGAACTTGATTCTTGAGGCTGCAGAGCTATCCTGAACCCCCAAAAAGGTATTTTCTGTGTTTGTGTGGTTTTTTTTTTTTTTTTGTTGTTGTTGCCAGCCCAATCCACACGGAGTGACACTGATTCCATCACATATTGTGACAAAAATAAAAATATAAAAAGGACTGGGTGGGGCTGGGGATGTGGCTCAAGCGGTAGCACACTCTCCTGGCATGCGTGCGGCCCAGGTTCAGCACCATATACAAACAAAGATGTTGTGTCCGCTGATAACTAAAAAATAAATATTAAAATTCTCTCTCTCTCTCTCTTTAAAAAATAAATAAATAAAAAGGACTGGGATGTAATTCAGTAGTAAAGCTCTCCTGGCTTCAATTCCTAGTACTGAAATGAACAAAACAAAAAGAAACCAGAACAGAGAGGAGAGGCATAAAATAGGAATGAGTTTTCATTTACCTGGTGGTCAGGGGAGGTATCATTGAAAAGGAGACATATGAATTATAATTTGGAGGAGATGAAGGAGCCAGCTTGGTGCTTTCTGAAGGGTGTTCTGGGAAGAGATCAGCCTGTAGATAGGTCCTAAAGTATGGAATAAAATTAGCTTTCCATTGAGTTTATAAAATAGTCCTCACAATCCTCCTGGAAGAGGAAAGCATGATATTTACTATTCATGTTTATAGTTGTATCAACAGAATAGAATGAAATGATTGCTCAGTGTCAATACCTGCAAGATGGCAAAGGTCTTCACTCAAGACTGACTCCATTTCTAGGGCTCTTTACTAAATACATGGAAACTTTATTTCCCAATTTGGAAGCTATTATTCTTTTTTCCCCATCTAGATAACATATGTGATGCCACATAAGTAGGTATTGAGTAAAGTTTTAAAAATTTTATTTATTCCAATTTGTTATATATGACAGAAGAATGTGATTCAATTCATATTATACATATAGAGCACATTTTTCATGTCACTGGTTGTACTCAAAGTAGAATCACACGATTTGTGTCTTCATACATCTACTTGGGGTAATGATGTCCATCTCATTCACTATCTTTCTTACCCCCTGACACCTCCCTTCCTCTCCCTCTCCTTTGCCCTATCTAAAGTTTGTCTATTCCTCTCATGCTCCTCTGCATCCCCATTATGAATCAGCATCCTTATATCAGAGGAAACATTTGGCATTTGGTTTTTGGGATTGGCTCACTTCGCTTAGCATTATATTCTTCAATTCAATCCATTTAGCTGCAAACGCCATGATTTTATTCTCTTTTAATGCTGAGTAATATTCCATTGTGTGTGTATGTGTATATGTATGTATATATATCTCACATTTTCTTTATCCATTCATCTACTGAAGGTCATCAGGTTGGGTCCACAATTTAGCTATTGTGAATTGTTCTGCTATAGACATTGATGTGGCTGCATCCATATAGTATGCTTTTTTAAAAGTCCTTTGAGTATAAAATGAGGAGTGGGATAGTAGCTGGGTCAAATGGTGGTTCCATTCCAAGTTTTCCAAGGAATCTTCATACTACTTTCTATATTGGCTGCACCAATTTGCAGTCCCACCAGCAATGTGGGACCCACATCCTTGCCAACACTTATTGTTGTTTGTATTCTTAATAGCTCTCATTCTTACTGGAGTGAGATGAAATCTTAGAGTAGTTTTTTTATTTGCATTTCTCTAATTGCTACAGATGTTGAACATTTTTTCATATGTTTGTTGATTAATTGTATATCATCTTCTGAGAAGTGTCTATTCAGTTCTTTGGCCCATTTGTGATGAGGTTGTTTGGGGTTTCTTGGTGTTAAGATTTTTGAATTTTTTTATGTATCCTAGAAATTAGTGTGTGGTAAAAATTTGCTCCCATTCTGTAGGCTCTCTATTCACCTCACTGATTGTTTCTTTTGCTGAGAAGAAGCTTTTTAGTTTGAATCCATCCCATATATTGAATTTTGATTTTATTTCTTGTGCTATAGGAGTCTTATTAAGGAAGTTGGGGCCTAATCCAACATGATGGAGATTTGGGCCTACTTTTTCTTGTATTAGGTGCAAGGTCTCTGGTTTAATTCATAGGTCCTTGATCTACTTTGAGTTGAGTTTTGTGCATGGTAAGAGATAGGGTCTTGATTTAATTTTGTTGCATATGGATTTCCAGTTTTCCCAGCATTATTTGTTGAAAAAACTATCTTTTCTCCAATATGTTTTTGGTGCCTTGGTCTAATATAAAATAACTGTAATTATGTTGGTTTGTCTCTGTGTTCTCTATTCTGAATCACTGGTCTACGAGTCTATTTTGGTGCCAATACCATGCTGTTTTTGTTACTATTGCTCTGTAGTATAGTTTTGTGATGCCACCTGCTTCACTTTTCTTGCTAAGGATTGTTTTAGCTATTCTGGGTCTCTTATTTTTCCAGAAAAATTTTATGACTGCTTTTTCTATTTCTATGAGGAATGTCATTGGGATTTTGATTGAAATTGCATTAAATCTGTATAGTGCTTTTGGTAGTATGGTCATTTTGACAATATTAATTCTGCCTATCCAAGAGCAAGTTAGATCTTTCCATCTTCTAAGGTCTTCTTTAATTTCTTTCTTTAGTGTTTTGTAGTTTTCATTGTAGAGGTCTTTCACCTATTTTGTTGTTTCCCAAGTAATTTTTTGAGGCTATTGTAAATGGGGTAGTTTTCCTTGTTTTTCCTTGTTTCTCTTTCAGAGGGTTTGTCACTAATATACAGAAATGCCTTTGATTTATGGGTGTTGATTTTATATCCTGCTACTTTGATGAATTCATTTATTAGTTCTAGAAGTTTTCTGGTGGAATTTTTTGGGTCTTCTAGGTATAGAATCCTATTGTTGGCAAATAGTGCTAATTTGAGTTCTTCTTTTCCTATCCCCTTCCCTTTAATTTCTTTCATCTAATTGCTCTAGGCAGTGTTTTAATAACTATGTTAAATAGAAGTGGTGAAAGAGGGCATCCCTGTCTTGTTCCAGTTTTTAGAGGGAATGCTTTCAATTTTTCTCCATTTAGAATGATGTTGGCCTGGGGCTTAGTATAGATAACTTTTACAATGTTGAGATATGTTCCTGTTATCCCTAGTTTTTCTAGTGTTTTGAATATGAAGGGGTGCTGTATTTTGTTGAATGCTTTTACTGAATCTATTGAGGTGATCATATGATTCTTATCTTCAATTTTATTTATGTGATGAATTACATTTATTTATTTCCATATGTTGAACCAAACTTGCATCCCTGGGATGAACTCCACTTGATCATGATGCACTATCTTTTTGCTATGTTTTTGTATTTGATTTGCCAGAATTTTGTTGATAATTTTTGCATCTATGTTTATTAGAGATATTAGCCTAAAGTTTTCTTTGATGTGTCTTTGGTTTTGAAATCAGGGTAATATTGGCCTCATAAAATGAGTTTGGAAGTGGTCCCTCTTTTTCTATTTCATGAAGTAATTTGAAGAGTATTGGTATTAGTTCTTCTTTGAAGGTCTTGTAGAACTCAGCTGTGTATCCACTTCATCCTAGGCTTTTCTTGGTTGTCAGGCTTCTGATGGCATCTTCTGTTTCATTGCTTGAAATTGATTTGTTTAACTTGTGTGTATCATCCTGATTCAGTTTGGGCAAATCATACAACTCAAGAAATTTGTCAATGCCTTCAATATTTTCTATTTTTATGGCAGTACTAATTTTCAAAATAACTTCTATCTTCTGTATTTCTGATGTCCACTGTGATATTTCCTTTTTCATTATGGATGTTAGTAATTTGAGTTTTCTCTCTCCTTCTCTTCATTAGCCTGGCTAAGAGTTTATCAATTTTATTTATTTTTCCAAAGAACCAACTTTTTGTTTTGTCAATTTTTTCCATTGTTTCTTTTGTGTCAATTTCATTGATTTCAGCTCTGATTTTAATTAGTTCCTGGTTTCTACTGCTTTGGGTGTTGATTTGTTCTTTGTCTAGGGCTTTGAGGTGTAATGTAGGTCATTTACTTGTTGACTTTTTTCTTCTTTTAAGGAATAAACTCCATGCAATGAATTTTCCTCTTGGTACTGTCTTTATAGTATCCCAGAGATTTCATTATGTTCTATCAGTGTTCTCATTCACTTCTAGGAATTGTTTAATCTCCTCTTTGATATCTTTTGCAACCCATTGTTCATGCAATAGCATATTATTTAGTCTCCAGGTGTTGGAGTAGCTTCTATTTTTTTAAATTTTATCAATGATTTCTAATTTCATTCTATTATGATCTAATACAATGCAGGATAGTACCTTTTTTGTATTTACTAAGAGTTGCTTTGTGGCATAATATATGGTCTATTTTAGAGAAGGATCCATATGCTGCTGAAAAGAAAGTATATTCGCTCATTGAAGGATGAAATATTCTATATATGGCAGTTAAGTCTAAGTTATTGATTGCATTATTGAGTTCTATATTTTCTTTGTTTAGCTTTTGTTTGGGAGATCTATCAAGTAATGAAAGAGGTGTGTTGAAGTCACCTAAAATTAGTGTGTTGTGGTTTATTTGACTCTTGAACTTGAGAAGAGTTTGTTTGATGAATGTAGATGCCCCATTGTTTTGGGCATATATATTTATGATTGTTGAGTAATTATTTTTAATGGGCAGCTCTACCCTATAAGCACTTAGGAACCACATTGGCAGAACACCTGTTGGAGGAAACTGATAGAATCCTGGAACATCATATGATGTTAGTGGTTGAATGTGAGAGGCTGGGGAGAAAGGGGAAATGCAGGAATTCTGGAGTCAATGAAAGCCTGATGGGAAGGAAGAACTCAAAAAGAGTAGAGATGGAAGAATGGGAGATACATTGAGTTGCTATTTGGTATATATAGCATAGTGGTGTAACTATCTAGGTATGTGGCTATGGGTAAATTACTTCTCTTCTCTGAGTCATTGCAGAAAGACATGAATTCTAGGTTCGTGAGAGATACGAGGAGGTGAGGCAATACAGTTTAAACTTATAAATCCATTTGAAGGGTGAGTGGGGTGGATGGGAAGAGTGTTAGGAATTGGAAGCAAAGAGTCAGCTATGTATTGTGGAATAGAAGTCTCTGGATGTTTGGGGAGTGGGGATTATCATATTATATTATAATATTATAACTCATATAATCCCTAAACATGATCTGACATGATTGTTATTTCCATTTTTAAGAAAGAGAAACTGAGGTTTAAAGAAGTTAGTTCACTTGCCCAAGTTACACATCTTGTAGGCAGCAGATTTGCCTGCTCTCTGTGCTCCTTAACCACATTTCAGATAATGCCAAAGCCTTCTATTCAGTCATTGATTTGCCTCCAATATTACAGAATTGAGAGCAGAGTTTATTTAGTAATTCTATTGCTAGATATTGAGGTTTGTCCTATTTTTCACCATGTGAAACAGCACTGCAGTGGCAGGTCTTGTACTTTCCTCCTTGAGCACAAGTATAAGAACCATAGCATATGTACATTTCTAAAGTTTTTATTGCAGAGAATTTAAAACACTGATGAAAGTTGAAAGAAAAAAAAATGACCTGAATGTGTCCATCCACCTTTAACAGCTTGCAACTCGTAACCAGTCTTTGTATATACAGTGTCACTAACTAACTAACTAACTAAATAATCTTTCCATGGGTTTGGGAATCCAGGTGTGGCTCAGGTGGGTCCTCTGCATCAGAGACTGAAATCAAGTGATTAGGGCTGGCATCTTATCTGAAGACTTGAAGACGTGAAGAAAGATCTGCTTTCAAGTTCATGCGGTTGTTGGCAGAATTCAGTTCCTTACGTGTTCATGGACTGAGGCTGTCAGTTAATTGCTGGCTATTGGCAAGAGGCAACACCCAGTTCCTTGTCATATAGGCTTCTTTAATATGAGGTTTGTTTCATCAGAACCTCTAAGGGAGAGTATCTGCTAGGAAGATAAAAGTCAGTTTCTTATAACCTAATCATGGAAGTGGTTTCTCAATCTTGATGTATTCTATTGTTTAGAAGCAAGTTATTTAAAGGGAGAGAATTATGTAAGTTCTCTAAAACTGGGATGTGGGATCATTGGGGGAACATCTTAAAAGAGAACTTCTGACACCTTTCTCCTGTGTCAAGAATCCCAGTTCACAAGCCATGTGAACAGCACATGCCTATAATCCCAGGTACTTTGGGAAGCTTGAGTGGGGAGAATAGCGAGTTCAAGGTCAGCCTGAGTGATATAGCAAGACCCAGTCTCAAAAATAATAAATAAAATTAAAAGAAGTTTATTAAAAAATAAAAACAGAAACTTGTTCTCAAAGGCAGTAGGGGATGACAGAATTAAAATATCATACCATAGGGCTGGGGGTGTAGCTCATTGGTAGAGCACTTGCCCAGCATGTACAAGGCCCTAGGTTCAATCTCTAGTACTGAAAATAAAAAAAATCACATCATATGTGCTTGTAAAATTTTAATACTACCAAAATGTCTCCACATTGGCTATGCCAATTTACATTTCCACCAGCATAGTATGGTTGTTATCCCATTCTCTTCTCCATATTTATATTATCAAACTTTTAAATACTTGTCAAGCTGTTTAGTGTATAATAATATCTTATTTTTATTTTTAATACTAAATATAATGAAATTACATACCTTTTTATATGCCTATTGGACATTTGCATTCCTCCTCTGTAAATTCTTTTTTTGGGCGGGGGCAGGGAAGTGAACTCAGGGGCACTTGACTATTGAGCCACACCCCCAGCCCTATTTTGTATTTTATTTAGAGACAGGGTTTCACTGAGTTGCTTAGTGCCTCGCCTTTGGTGAGGCTGGCTTTGAACTTGTGATCCTCCTGCCTCAGCCACTCCCCCTCCTCCCCAGCCACTGGGATTATAGGTGAACACCACAGCACAGCTTCCTCTTCTGTGAATTCTTTATTCATATTCCTTGGGGTTTTTAATCTTACTAGTGAGTAGAAATTCTTTATATTTTGTATAATAATCTCTTGTTGTACACACACACATATTTATCATATATATTTCATTTTTTAAAAAAATTGGGACTGAAGACAAGATGCTGAATGATGTAAACCTGCTATTAAATTATTGAGGTTTAGATTATCTGGAAAACTAAGGGACCTCCAAATTATGACCTAATGTTACCCCTGCAGTCCCTGAAGGGACAAATGAAGCACTGATTCTTTCTTCCCATAAATCCCATGAATTAGGATTTAGCCCTAATTCACATCATAATTTCTAAAGAATAAGGGTCCAGCCATCTCCATAAAAGGGATGTAATCCTGAAAAAAATACCTCCAAGGGCATTATAGACACTTTAATCATCCAGCTGTGCAATCCATAAAGGAAAATCAGATTGAAGGAAAATCTCCAAAACCATGTGCCATTCCAAAGTTTGGTGAAAAGCAGAATCTCTTCTGATGTGGAAGTACTGCCAGCTAGAGACAACTAAGTAATCTTCGGGCTTATTTTTATTGTTTTCCCCCATTCATCAAGATCCTGCTTTATTAATCCTTGATGGCCATTTAATACATATGAAGTATTTATTAGTTTGAAAATGAATGAAGATAGGAGAGCAGAACTAATATCTACCCTTTTCTTTAGGAAACAATTTATTCTCTTTGGCTTTTCTCCCCCTATCATTTGAGTGTGTTTATTTAACCAGTTTAGACAAGAAAGAATTGACTGTATCCCTCACCATAAAAAAAATGTGGATAAGCCCTTTGGAGAATGACCAATATCTTAAGACATTTTTCTATCAAGATATAAATGTCTATACACCATTACATTGTTGCTATGCATAATTCTAGATACAACATGACTCTAGGGCCATACTAAGAATTCTGTGTACTCTCCTTCAAAGTTAGATGGCTCTCATGTTAACCCTGGCCTTTCTTGGCAGAGGCTCTCTGTTCTAGGTGCCTCCCTAAAGGCAAGAAGCAAGGTACAGAACACAGCACCAAAGAAAGAAAAGAACATTAAAAGACCCTTTTTGATGGCTGTTTCTTTCCATGAACTTGGAATGAGAGAATAACCAGGGCCTATTCTGCTTGAAGAATCTCCTTTGCTAATTATAGCTTACCTTCTCATTTCCTCAGTTTTGTTACTGACTCAGGAGATTCTTAGGAAAGTGTAAACATGGTGGCCATATTCAGGTGTTATCAGGGGAAGATGGTAGAATATACAGGAAGGCCGTTGGTGAATATACTACTTGTTATGGTTTAGATATGAGGTATTCCCCAAAAGCTCATGTATTAGTCAATGCAAGAATTTTCAGAGGTGAAATGACTGGGTTATGAGAGTCTTAACTTAGTGGATTACTCTATCTATGTGGATTTATTGGGCAGTACCTATAGGCAGGTAGTGTGTGGTTGGAGGAAATAGGTCACTGGGGGGTCTGTCTTTGGGGTTTATGCATTGTCCCTGGTGAGTGAAGCTGAAGCCAGATTTAAAGTTAGGTAGTCAGTATAGTTAGGTAAATCAGGTCTAATATCGAGTAAGATCTAAAATGGAGGCCATGTTGAGAATGAATTCCGGGAAAGCAGTGATATACCTAGCCTAGTTCTCTCATTAGATCAGAAGCCAGCTTTCACAAGTTATGAAGGATTCATTTCTGTTTTCTGTAAAAATATCAGGATGTCTGTATGGCCTGGCCATTAGTTGATGTTGTAGCTGATTGGAATGCCTGCCCGTTCCCTGAACTCACCCATGTCCAGTTTTCCCTGACCATATAACAACCCTTTCCTAAACCTTAGTGACGCCTCATAAATTCTGGCCTTCCCTGGCCGGATAACGACCCTCTCTGAGTCTCTAAGATCTCCATAAATTCTGATGCCGGGGCCAGCAAAAATGTAAACTTGTGTTAGGCTCCTCAGAGTGTTGTTATCTGTAACCCCCCCTTTGTGTAATTTTTTTTTTGGGGGGGGGCTATAAAACTGGGCCTAAAAGAAGCCTCGCTGCTGTCCTTGGCTCCCACGATTTTGATGGGCAAGGCAGCCCGGCCGGTCGAAATAATAAGCTTGCTTTAATTTGATTTTAATTGGAGTCAGTGGTCTTTTCTTGCGTCGTGGTCTAACAGCAGGACAACTCATGGAATGTTAATGAAGTCTGGGAAAAGCCCAAGGCCCAGAGCCCATCCCAAAGAATGTTAATGAACAGCCCCCAGCAAACTTGAAGACGCTGACTCAGAAGTCCTTCCTGCCCAGATTACTTCTTTGGCCCACCTGTGTCCCACCCCTCGGGCCTTCCCACCTACATTCCATCACTAAAAGAACTATAAAAAGGGGAAACAACCGCACTTCCACAGATTCCATCTCTTGGGTCCCCTTCTTCCTCCGGGAGAAGTCCTCGGTGTGCTTCTCTGGTGTTATTCTTCAACATTGGGGAAGCAAGGACCCTTCACAGGTCAACAGCGGTAACAAAGCTCTCTCTGTTTCCTGGTTGCCATATTCTGAACTGCTTTCCTTTGCCAATGACCTTTTGCACATCACCTCAGGCCTAGAACTATCAAGCAGTCCATGTATGGACTGAACCTCTGAACAGTGAGCCTCAAAATGAACTTTTTCTCCACTTTAAGATGTTCTTGCCAGGTATTTTGGTTACAGTGATGAAAAATCTGACTAAAACAACACTCCTGGATTCGGTACAACTGTGGCAACTACCACCATAGCACCTTGCCAGAAACTAAGATCATCATAAGACTATATCTACATTTTAACCAATTCTACTTGTAACACTGCCTCTTGCAACATCTTAGGCTGGAAATCCACATCTTCTTGTAATGAGTACTTGGCTCTTTTACCACCTCATCTTGCTCACTTCAGCTTCTGAATTTTCTTCTCTAATCTTTTCCCAAATCTACTTCTGCATTACATATCTAGCACTTTACCCTCTCCGAGCATTTTCCTAGCTATGATCTTTCGTATGTGTGCATGTGTTAGGGATTAAACCCAAGTCTTCACATGTGCTAAACTCTACCACTGACTTATGTGCCCAACTCCCTAGCCATACATTCATTTATTCCTAGGCCTCTGACCCAAAGCGGAAAGGAGAAAGCAAGCTGTTTAATGTCTCATTCTTAGCCCTCTTGCACTTGACAAATCCCAGATCTCCTATGCATATCCTTACCTTCTCAGCAAACTTGTTTTAGATGCAAACTTGTGGATCTGCACCTCAAAGCCCAAATTATCATAAAAGCCTCCATTCTACCAACCTTTACTTGATGCCTCCATTTTGCCCCAGGTGAAACTATTGTATAATATTTTATTTCCTTTTCAACCAGGTGGCTCCTCTTCTCAACCTGGGGCTTCTTTAATTAAGCCCAGGATGTGGCAAAAAGGAATCATCAGCAAGCCATCTCCATATTTTTAAAATTCCTTTTTGTCCCTGCCACAGATGCCATAGCATTTATTGACTTGAGGCCATTTGTGGTTTTCTGATTTTAGTTCAGTGACTAATTGTTCTGGCATCTGTGTTGAAGGGAATTATTTAATATGCCTCATTTAAGCATGCATATTTGATAGCTGGGAGTGGTGATACACACCTGTAATCCCAGCAACTCAGGAATCTGAAGTAGGAGGATCACAAGTTTGAGGCCAGCCTGGGAAACTTAGTGAGATACTATCTCAAAATAAAATAAAAAGGACTGGGAATGTAGCTCAGTGATAGAAGGCCATTGTGTTTAATTCCCAGTTCTTAAAAAAAAAAGAAAAGAAAAAAGAAAAGCATGGCTATCCAGTAGGTAGTTAACAGGGCAGCTGGGAATAATAATTCATAAATTTTAAAACTTAGATTTTATGATGTTATACATACATGTTAGTGCTTAGGGATTTTTTTTTTTAAAGTCAATTTTCTTTGTTCCACAGGCTAAGACAAAGTCAAGATCCAGAGTTCTGCTTCAGTAGAATATTTTTGCCCTTTCTTATTACAAACTCATTGCTGCCTGTCTCTAGTTACCACTAATCATTTGACTAGAAGAACATACAGTGTATATAAGTAGGCCACATCTATGAACCTTTCAGGCCAGTGCTTTATCTTTGACAGAAGAAACAAAGTTTTCCATTGTCTCATTGTCTCAGGAATGTCTACAATCCCTGTAGATCTCTACAGCTTGCTTATCAAGTAACTTAGTAAATTCTTTTGAAACATCTTGAGTTTGTAGGTCTACTAGCTTCTGTGTAGTCTGCCCTTATGAGGCTGAGAAACTTATGTGACTCCATTTTTGAAAATAAATTAATAACAGCAGCTTCTACCTCAAGGCCTGTCCTAAGAAAGGGGGAGAGACCCTTGTCTTTGGAAAAACCCACAGAGCCTTTCTAGGCACACACCCACCCTGCTGAGTTGTTTGTCTGCAAATAACAGAAAAAAAATCTGTGGCACCATGTGTCCCTGACTCAGTTAGGCTAGGTGAGGACCTATAACAACTCCCTAGCAACCACCAATCAGCATGAGACAGGGAAAATGCCAGATGACCCCCCACTAGTTTATGGTGGTTAATAATATGTTGGGAAACCATGTAGTTTAGCACATATACCCCTCATGGCCTAAACCAATCAATTCAAAGGAATCCCCCTCTTGTACTAACCAATCACCCCTACCCAACTTGTTCCCGACAATGAATGTGCTAATCAATGTTAGGAGTTGTTGTTTGATTTTACCTTAGTATGGAATGATTTGCTGTGTGACGTTGTGACACATAGAATATCCCCCAAAACCTATAAAATCTCACTGAATAAAGGACCAGGACTCACTCCCTGGGACCGCTGTGTTGGAAACGGTTGTAAGTCCAGGCTTGAGCTTGCAATACAGACTCTTGTGTTATCTTGCTTATCAGGTAAGATAATTGGGGTCCCACGAATCTGGCATTACAAGGCTTCCTCTTCACCCTGGCTGCTTTTGTTGAAGTTCTCTTGATGTTCTCCAGCCATATTGTAAGGTCAGGCAATGTCGACAACCAAAAGGAGGCAGATTTTAAAAGGCTGCTGAATGAAGCTTTAATGAGATTTCGCTTGGGGAAGAACTCTATGAGACCCACGGAGTAGATAATAGGGTCTGAGAAGAAACCCTGTGGGGGCTCAACTGGACTGGAATTTTATGGGGCTTAGGGCAGAAAGGGAGGGCTTGGGACAGGAAAAGGGATTTTTAGAGTCCTTTGTCCTTCTAGGGTTGGTCAGGGGTAGCTGGCTAGGATCCAGGATTGGCCAGGAGACCCCTGACTGACAGGTGGTCCCGTTAGTGCCCAATTGGTGTTTCTTTTGCACAGTGCGGGCTGGCTGGTGCTTTGTTCCTAAGTCACTGCCATCAACCTGACACATATGACATACCCCATTCTTTACTTCCTAGCAATCTTCCTTCATTTTGCCCAACAGGCTCTTTATGTTCTTCATTCTTTGATACCTGCCACAACTATGGGTCTAGATTGCTTGGTACCTCTTCTGGCACATCATACCACTGCTGACATCCACAATGCCATATTTTATCCAGTAAGTCCCTTTTCTATGGCTTCCAATTCCTAAGGCCATGTTGGTATCCTCTTCTCTTCAGAATAGCTGATCTCCAGTCCTTTGGAGATCATTCTTCCTGCCTGAACATTTACCAAACCTCCTTACTGTTAGATGCAAGAAAAGACCACTGACTCCAATTAAAATCAAATTAAAGCAAGCTTATTATTTCGACCGGCCAGGCTGCCTCTCCCACCCAAAACCGCGGGAACAAGACAGCACCCGCAGCTTTCCTGCAGCCCAGATTTATAGCCTAGAAAGTTACACAAGGGGGGTTTTACAGACAACAGAACTCTGAGGAGCATAACACTAATGGTAGTTTACATTTTTGCTGGCCCTGACATCAGAATTTATGAAGGTCATTAGAGCCTCAGAGAGTGTCATTATCTGGCCAGGGAAGGCCAAGATTTGTGAGGCGTCACTAAAGTTTCAGAGAGGGCTGCTATCTGGTCAGAGAGCCAGGCATGGATGAGTTCAAGGCATGGGCAGGCATTCCAAGCAGGTTCAGAATTTGCAGTAATTTATAGTAAAGCCAAAATTATCTTTTCATGGCTGTGTGGCGAGATGGTTCCAATTTTAAGAAAAGATCAGGTTGGGTCTATCACTTACCAAGCCCGGATCACTTTTCTGTTTGTTTCTCCTCTGGAGCTTCAGTCTAAAGCAGTTGAAAGCAGAGAGGGGCCCTGGCAGTCTTTGTCAACACTCAAGCTTACTATTATTTCATCTGATTAATCCTGTCCTTATCCAATATGGAGAAGGGTTGACAAATTTCTTTTGTATTACAGATAAAAAATCCAAAGTTGAAAATATGGAGACTAATAAAAGAAAAAGGAGCTGGCCTTAGAGTAGGAAACACCTGAAGAAGTGAAACTCCCTTAATCCCATGCGTTCCTCAAAAGTTTTTCAGAGTTCCAAATGCCACAGAAGCGTCAATGGGCAAATTCACAAGGGAAAAAACGAGGTCCACGTGTGTGGTGTGTAGGAAAGACCTTATCCAATCCTGGGACCTCCAAATCTACTGAGCATACACCTGGTGGGTGGCAAGTGGGGGGGTGGGGAGCCACATTGGTGTGCTAGAGGATTGGTATCCACTGGCGCAGCCTCCAACCAAATTCAGCGCCTGCGCCAGCTCAGTGACACCAACCCTTTCTACTGCAAGCTGCACCCTACAGGGCCAACAAAACTTCTTGTGGCAGGTGGCTAGGCTTCCACCATTCGAGCTCCAGCACCTACCTGTATGGTTAAAAATGCTGGGCTGGGCTTCTGCGCACGGGCGGTACCCTTCTCAGTGGCGACCTCTTGCTGCAACACTTCTGCTTATGAAGAGCATTCAACACTCTTTTGAGGACTGCGGTAGGCCAGTTGTCAGGGCTACAAACTTGTCCAGCACTGGCGAGAACACAAGGATGAGGGCCTTAGGAGTGCTAAGAGCAGCAAAACCAGAGTCCACATAGGGGAGAGGCCTTATCACTGTGGAGATTAGCAACAGTTTTGGTCAGATCAACGCTTCCTAAGTACAACTGTCCCTTCACCCCCGCCTCACCCACACAAAATCAAGGAGCCAGGTGTGATGCACATCTGTAATCTCAGTGATTGGGAGGTGGAGGTAAGAGGATCACAAGTTCAAGGCCAGCCTCAGCAATTTAGTGAGAATCTCAGGAACCTAGCAAGATCCTATCTCAAAATTAATACATAAAAGGGTTAGGATGTAGCTCAGTGGTAAAGTGCATTGGGCTCAAGCCCCAATACCTAAATAAAGAAAGAATGTCAATTAAAAAAAATACTATGTGATCTTCCTGCCTTAGCCTCCAGAGAGGCTAGGATTACAGGCATGCAACACCATGCTGGGCCATAAATTAAAACAATAGATGAATCAATGAAAGAAGAAGTGAAGAGCTTAATTATTATTCCAGGAGTGCAGCTAGTACAGTGAAAACCAATTATGTCTTTGTTCAGAGCCCATTTTTATTACTTGCATTAGTCATATACCTGTTACTAAAACTATAACTAAAACAGTCCTGGAGGTTACATTGACACTTAGATAAGCCCTACCTTGAAGATAAATTGTAGTTGTACATGCAAGATAGCTATAGATTTAGTTAGCCTCATAACTCTAGTAAATATATCCTGGAGAAAAAACTTTATATAGTTGTATTTGGCACTTTCTTCTTCTGAACTCTGACTTTCAACCTTAAAAACCCACTGTGGTGAAGAAGTTACATATTCACATGGGATTTTCCCTTAATGACAGGGGAGTGAAACTACAGTAAAGAACTTTACACAAAATTTTTATTTAAAATAATAAAGAAAATATTTACTCTTGAGTATGGGCCTTATTTCAGAATGTATATGCAAAAAAGGCAAACCAGTTTGATCCTAATTTTGTACCCAATTATTGATAATCAGAGAATTCCTAATCAGATCCCTCCATGCTGAGAATCCTGAATTAGATCTTTCAATGTGAGAGATATAGGAAACCTGATCATAGTCCTGCCTTACAGTAACTATGGTGACTCAGTTGGAATAGTTCCTTGGTGCTAGCCAGATTACTTAAAGTAACTTATCTTTTCCCTGGTGCTGGAGATTGGATCCAGGGCTTCACATATGTAAATATTCTATTGAGAAACTGCTGTGACTCCATTTTTGAGAAACCAGCCTCTACCTCAGAGCAAAGCCTGTCCAAGGAAGGGGGCGTGACCCTTGTCCTTGGAAAAACCCACAGAGCACTCCTAAGCACATACCCACCCTGCTGAGTTGTTTGTCTACAAATAAGAGAGATCTTCGGCACCAGGTATCCCTGACTCAGTTAGGCTAGGTGAGGACCCATAGGAACCCCCTAGCAGCCACCAATCAGCATGAGACAGGGAAAATACCTGGGATGCCAGATGACCCCCCCACAGGTTTATAGTGGTTGATAACATGTTGGGAAACCATATAGTTTAGCACATACATCCCTTGTGGCCTAAACAATCATTTCAAAGGAATCCCTCTACCCAACTTGTTCCCTCCAGTGAATGTGCTAATCAATGTTAAGAGTTGTTGTTTGACTTTCCCTCGATGTGAAATGATTTGCTGTGTGATGTTGTGACGCATAGAGTATCCCCCAAAACCTATAAAATCTCACTGAACAAAGGGCCAGGACTCACTCCCTGGGACCTCTGCATCAGAAACGGTTGTGAGCCCAGGCTGGAGGTGCAATAAAGACTCTTGTGTGATTGCATCGGATTCGGCTTCTAGAGGTCTATTGGGGTCCCACGAATCTGGCATTACACTATCACTGAGCTATACCCTAACCCCTAATAGTTTAAAATCACCATTTGTCTTCACCATCTCTCACCCCAAGTTTCCCATCAAGGTTAATACCATACTCAACTCAAATCTGTCCCTTTCTAAAGTACATTTTAAAGATAAAGCTATTTATTTGGATTTCTAAGTTTCCCATGAAGTTGAAGTGAACAAGTATCCTGAATAGTAATAGCAAATAACTTTAGGTCCCGTTTTGGTTGCAGAGAGATTTTCTGGATGTTTATTTTCTAGTAATAGACATGTACTGAATAAAAATAACCATGTAAGGTAGTATTGGATACGCACCATAAAAGTGGTATGGAGAGAAGTATCACAGGTGTTGAGCTTAATGGGCAGAGTACACAAAGTGATCATTCTTCTGCAAGAAACTTTGGAAAGTCCTTTTCTAAGGCAACAGTCTCATAATTACAAAGGTGTTGAACTTCTGCAAGGTGACTTTTTTGTGGGTAGATGCTTATAGATACCAGAAATGTTGAAGAATATATCATGAAGAAACAAATTACAGGAAATACTGAACTTACACTTTAAGCAGCTTGTGTGGAATAGGTCAATCTGTGACTCTGTGACACAGAGTTTACACTTCCATCACAAACTATGCACACAATAGAAATTCCTGTTGAGAGAAGGCTGGGGAGGGGCCCTGCGCTTGTTCTCTGTCTAGCTGTGACTGTCTGAGATGGCAGGGCTGTGAGGGGACAGCAGATTCATGTGGCTACTGCAGCAGTAGTGTGTCAGTTATTGGTCCTGCCCCAGAACACTACAGTTTTGCTCTGCAAGGATATATAATAACTGATTGGTGTGTCCATTTAATACAAGAAAATGGATACTGAACAGCCGGAGGAAACCTTCCCCAACACTAAAACCAACGGTGAATTTGGTAAGTGTCCTGCAGAAAATATGGAAGAGGAGCAAACATTTAAAAGATCTACAAACAGTGATGAGATGGTTGAATTACAAATTCTGCTTCAGAGCAAGAATGCTGGGGCAGTGATTGGGAAAGGAGACAAGAATACTAAGGGTCTCCGGACAGACCATATTGAGAATCATTGCTGATATTGGTACAATTGGAGACATTCTGAAGAAAACCATCGCTACCTTGGAAGAGGGCCTGCAGTTGCCATCAACCACTGCAACCAGCCAGCTCCTGCTTGAATCTGATGATATGGAATGCTTAAATTATCAGCACTATAAAGGAAGTGATTTTGACTTCGAGTTGAGACTGTTGATTCATCAGAGTCTGGCAGGAGGAATTATTGGGGTCAAAAATGCTAAAATCAAAGACTTTGAGAGAACACTCAGACAACAATCAAGCTTTTCCAAGAATGCTGCCCTCATTCCACTGACAGAGTTGTTCTTATTGGGGGAAAGCCTGATAGGGTGGTAGAGTACATAAAGATTATCCTTGATATTATATCTGAGTCTCCCATCAAAGGGCATGCACACCCTTATGATCCTAGTTTTTATGATGAAACATATGATTATGGTAGTTTTATGATATTTGATGACCGCCGCAGACATCTAGTGGAATTTCCCATGTGGGGAAGAGGTGGTTTCGACAGAATTCCACCTGGTAGGGGTGGGTATCCCATGCCTCCCTCTAGAAGAGATTATGTTGATATGAGCCCTCATCGAGGACCACGACTCCTCCTTCTGGTCGAGGTGGCCAAGGTGGGAGCAGAGCTTGAAATCTTTCTCTTCCTTTACCGCCACCATCTAGAGGAGGAGATCTAATGGCCTATGACAAAAGAGAAAAACCTAGAGACCATTATGGCATGGTTGGTTTCAGTGCTGATGAAACTTGGGGAGTCTGCAATAGATACATGGAGCCCATCAGAATGGCAGATGGCTTATGAACCACAGGGTGGCTCTGGATATGATTATTCCTATGCAGGGGGTCGTGGCTCATATGGTGATCTTGGTAGACCTATTATTGCAACACAAGTAAGTATTCCCAAAGATTTGGCTGGATCTATTATTGGCAAAGATGGTCAGCAGATTAAGCAAATCTGTCATGAATCCAGAGCCTCAATCAGAACTGAAGAGCCTTTAGAAGGATCTGAAGATCAGATCATTACCTTTACAGGAACACAGGACCAGATACAGAATGTACCGTATTTGCTGCAGAACAGTGTGAAGCAGTACTCTGGAAAGTTTTTCTAAGACTAACGAAGAACTGAAGGAGCCCTGCATGTTTTTTTTTTTTTTTTTTTTTAAATCTGTTTCTGTTTAAAAAGCCAACATTCCTCTGCTTCATAGGTGTTCTGCATTTGAGGTATAGTGAAATCTTTGCTGTTCACCTACCAGATGTAGTTTTAGTTCCTTACAAACAGGGTTGGGAGGGAAGGGCGAGCAAAAACTAACATTGAAATTTTGAAACAGAAGCAGAGTGAGTGAATTTTATTTTTTTGTTCATTGTTGGTGGTTTAAAAACAAACAAAACAAAACAACCCCTCTATGTAATTATTGTGAGCACCTTGCTTTGTGGGCACTGTAAACCTTTTTTTTTGGGGGGGGCGGGACAGGGAAGAAAGTAATAGTCCACATGTCCCTGGCATCTGTCAGAGCAGTGTGCAGAATGTA
The DNA here is from genome assembly GCF_001458135.2 of Marmota marmota marmota. Taxonomy (NCBI): domain Eukaryota; kingdom Metazoa; phylum Chordata; class Mammalia; order Rodentia; family Sciuridae; genus Marmota; species Marmota marmota. The sequence continues at coordinate 487,048 of NW_025999914.1, read as the reverse complement.
ATGCTCTTTTGTAAGAAAAGTTTTATGATTTTTAAAATAAATTTAGAGAACCTAAAAAAAAAAAAATTCCTGCTGAAAGAAAAGTTCTGTCTACAACACAATTGCAGTGAAATCCATTTTCTCTTTACCGTTTAATCTACCAAAACTACATTTCAACAATAATGAATCAGTTCACTTTTCCAAGTATTTCTGCTTACTCCTGGATTTACTACTTAGGGTATTTCAAAACGGGTTTGATGTCAACTTGTTATCTTTTCCTTTCTTTGACCCTGATGTGCTTCATATTTTCCTGTTTTCTTCAACTCTTTTTTGACTTCTGCTGCCAATCCACACAGATACAACAGTACACATCTTTCACTTCAATATTCAGTGGCACTGCTTCACCTCTGGTATTCCTCTGTTGAACTCTCCAACATTTGTCTGGCTCAACTTGCTTACACAGTCTGATCTAGCTTAATATCAATTCTGGTCTTAAGCTTCTTGACATGGGTTTTATTTAGATAATTATTAGCTCATGGGCAACAGCTCCATTTTGGACTATAGATACAGTGTCATTCTATGGTTATGATATTGCCAGTATTTTTAAAATGGTATTCTCTTGTGGTTGATAGGCTTTTCTTGAATTGATAAGACCATTTTGAAGTACATTTTTTTCATGTTTCATTTGTACAAAACAGAAAACAAAAAAATTCTGAAAATTCAAATAACAACTAGATCAAAACTTGTTGTGACTTCTACTTATCTTTGATTTCAATCTTAGCAGTTGATTAAAGAAAAATAATAAAATTTCTACATTTGTTTTATCAGATTCAGAGTATGCTGGCAATTGTAGAGTCCCCTTTTCATCACCTTGTATATTTTTGTTAACATTTGTTATGCCTTATTCTAAAATTGAGTCTCAAACTGGAATGCCTTTGGGGACAGATGCTTCTGTACAGGTCTTTTGACCTAAATAGTTCAGCATTTGTATTGTTTTATTGGTATCTAATCAGATTCTTATTCATAGCCCATAAAAAGGAATGTGAACTTAATATTGGACTTTGCTGATGTGTTTGAGAGTCTGCAATTTTTCAAAGAAATTATAAGCCCTTTAGCAAATTTTATATTGTGTTATGGTCCTCTTTTATTGATGGGCATGCAATAGGGGTTTCTCAGAAATGGTCAATTTTTACTAAACTATTTCTGGAAGAAAATTTTTAAAAAGTAATAAAAAATAACATTCTCTAGAGAAAACAAGAGAGGGAGAATTCCATTCTTTTAATGCACAAAATAAATTCAACAAATGATTTCTCACATCTGATACAAATTAGACATATAGAAAAGTACCACTGGAGTTCAACATTGTCAGATAACTTTGAACATTATTTCTTATAATAGTCTTTGAAACTCTTTTATATAAATGTCTCATTTAAAAAAATAGTAGTTACTCAATAATTGCATTATATGCATCAGATTTGCTTTGGTAAGATACAACCAAATGTGGTAGTTGTGGTTTTACTATTTTTTACTGTATGCATTTTGTTTATCTACCTTAGTCTGGAAGATTAGCATCGTGTCCCAAGTAATAATGTGCAACACATCTCCGAAAGTCCAAGAGGTCTAAAGAGGAATCTGGGTTACAGACTCTGTGTAGTTGCCATGCATTGTTCATAGCTACATCAATCATGTAGCTCACCAAAATTGAATACCATTTCTTGCTTCTTAACCTCACTCTATATTTGGAAACAATTTGATCCATTTTAGCTACACCTTTCCTGCATTCCTCATACAATTTTACTATGCATGGTTGATTTACCTGTGGGATCTCTTCACCATCAGTAGAACAACTTATCTCACTGACTGGTTCTATGCCTATGGCATTGGAGCACAGACTGATAATACCATCACCATGCCAACGACATAAGATTATTTCATCATTTTCTTCCACTCGGAAATCAAAATACCCTCTCTTCATTTTTTTCATATGTTCTACATTCATAAGAGGACATTTTTCAGTCCTGTTTTCACGAATTGATCCTGTTGCCCTCACCCCCTTTTTCTTCAAAGCTGACACCAATTTGACACTTGTAAAGAAGCTATCAAAACACAGGTGATAGGGATATTGACCTCTCTCTAAAAGAACATCAGCAAAGTTCATCACTAGATTTCCACCTAACCCAAGGTCAAGATCCTTATCTGCCTCCATAGTTGATTCTTCTTGATAGGGCTCAAACCAAACCAAATAACCCTGTGTGGTTGTACCACACCAAATTTTATAGCCAATTCTAAGAGGCTTTCCATTCAGAAATTGGTCACTATCAAAGCATTCACACATTGACTTATCAAAGCAATAGTATTCTTCTAGGGGAGCATACAAGAGGAAATTTTTATTCATTTGCTTTATGAGAGGTCTCAATTTTGAAAATTTATCTTTTTGATCTAGGTGGCTATTATCTGCAAAATGCAGGTACGAGAAAATTAACTCAAATCTGTCCCTTCTAATTGCATCTCGAACCAGGTTCTGATCAGCATCAGAGATTTCCCAGTACATTCCCCTTCTGGGACGCCTTACAAATCCACTCCATAGCAGGACACCAAATACACACCTCATTTCCTGAACTGTGACTTCTAAGTTAACATTTTTCTGAGAAGCATAATTATTGGTTTCATTGACAATCAAGTTGAATGTTTCATCATCAAAAAACAATTCAAAGAGTTCTACTGGGTTCAACTTTTCACTCTTGAGATTTAAAAGTCCAGAATCCAGTGCTGACCAGCTGGGAAAGTTTGGCTTAATGTCTCTTTTGGTCCAACTTTTTTCTGGGACACTTGACACCTTTAGCTTCTTTTGAGGCTGAGCCTCAGGCTCATCTTCCTCCACTTCTGAGTCATCAGAAAATGCAAGACCTTGGAGCAGTTCACTCACTCGAGCTTTGTCTTTTTTTCTTCCTTTTCGGGTAATATCTCCTGCTGCATACTGCAAGGATGCAATGTGCATCCGGGCCCAGGAGTCACGGGGTGGATGACGGTCCTTTAGAGTGTTCAAATTTGAGACTGTCTTTTCAGTAGGGACAGAAGAGCTACAAGAGATGTGGGGTGCACAGTCTCTGGGAAATAAAAAAGAAAATATGCTACAAAGAAAGTCTCATTCTTTCATACATGTTAAATCTAAAGCAGTACAGTAGGGTGCTAATTCTCAATTCTCATGTTTCCATGGGGAAAACTGGCTAGATTTAACATTGCTGGCCTCTCCCCAACTCACTCCTCAGGACATAACTGTTGAATTTAGGAGAAGAAACTCAGGTAGCATAGCAACTCCTTCTATCCTCTTTAGGAGTAGGATGCAGACATTCCATGCCCCTTTTTGTCACTAGTTGCATTAGGCAGGCCCACAAAAGAAGACTTCTGCTGCACTTCTCCTCTGCCAGTTTGAGCCTATTTAGCTCTACCTCTGAGCCACTTTATCCAGTCTAGCTCCTATCAATAAGTTGAAGGTTCTGGAACCATCTGTTTTACTACTATGTCTATGTCAACTGGTTTTTAACTCGGAAAAGGAAGGCAATTGCTATTTACCAGGCCTCCTCACACATAATTTCTACACATGGAAGGTGTGAGATCCTCTTTGATCTGGTAGATGTATTTCTTTGAGTGAAAATAAAAAAGAAACTCAAAACTCACTGCACTTGAATGGATTTTTATGGGATTTACAAGGAAGAAAGCCAACGTTTTTAAGATGAAAGTATTATTTTATACTACTACTTTTAAAATTTTGGATATTATGTATTTGTGTCCTATTAGTAAACCAGTCTATTTTTAGAAGACACAAGGGGGAATCCTGGGTGTCTTCAGTATCTATATGCATGACCTCTTTAACATATCCATCTTAAGAATTCCCTGACATTCTTAACTTTGGGAATACTTCTTGAATCCTGTCATGTCACTGAACCTTTTCACTGATGAAATTTTAAACTTTAAGCTCAATGTGGTGAGAGAAGGATCTTGGAGTGGGAAATGGGAAAAAGAGTGAGGTAAGGAAGCTGGGTATGAATGGGGAACTAGAAAAAGGGTGTAGGACCACAGGGAGATGAATCTTTGATATCATGGTAAGTTGCTGCACCAAATCTACAGTTTGAATTTTTTGTTACATAAAACAACAAGATATTCTTTTTTGTGTGTGGTACTAGGGATTGAACCTAATGGTTCTAATTTCTTCTTAGATCTGCAGAATATGGATCCACTCAGGACCACAGATACTCACCTGTTGGGTATTCCTGAAGTCTTCCTACCTTGATCCATTGCTTCAGAAATGTCTTGCTCTATATTAAACAAAACATCTTTAGTTACAATTACTTTTGCTAAAATAATACATTAATTATTTAATGTCATATATTCTATGAATTTAGAAAAAACAATCTTTGTGGTTGGGAATAGATGTTTCAAAATAAAAGAAACAAAAAAATCAATAGGGTTTGGTGTTGTGGCATATATTTAATTAATCCCAGCTATTTGAGAGGCTGAGGAAGGAAGATCATAAGTTCGAGGCCAGCCTTAGTAACTTAGTGAGACCCTATCTCAAAAAGGAAAATAAAAAGGGCTGGGGAGGTAACTCAGTGGTAAAGTACCTCTGGGTTTGATCTCCAGTACTATCCCTCAAAAAACAAAGAAATCAACAGGTGTTTCAGGGCATCCAGTTTCAGCAATACTACAAAATGTGGTATGCTATGGGAAGATGATAAGAAAGGTTAACCTGGGCACCAAACACCAGCTGGGGAGAAGACACAATAGGGCAGAGCACATTTAAGAAAACATGGATAGTACTATCTTTAAAACTTGTTGGTAGCCTAAATATCATTTCAAAATAAAAATGTTAAAATGATTCATCTATCAGCTAAAGGATAAAAAGAAAGAAAACATGGATAGCATTGTTCTGAGAGAATAAAGAGAATTTTTTCTAAGGTAAAGAGGGATCAGGCAGAGGTATTTGTGGGTCTTCTAAATGTGAAAGGATATAAGTTATATGGAATCCTTGATGGGGAAGAAGAAGAGATGCAAAGGAGTCACTGAGGGAATAAAGGAATAGGGAGAGAAAATCAGAGAAGATCACAAGAAGAATTCACAACCTGGACAAGTAGCAGCAGCAGAATACAATGTGATTGGGAAAAATGCAAAATTATAAGGACTGAGAAAAGTTTGGAGGCAGAGGCCAGAAGAAGAGGAAGGGAGGGTAAGGGTTTGTAGAAGTATGGGCTCCCATGGGCCAAGTCAGGGAAAGGACAGGACAAGGATAGCACAGACAGGGGACCAGTTAGAGGCCTGTCCTTACTCATTAGGCTTGTAACCTTTTCTTGAGCTGAATTCTCACAGAGGTTCCTCTGAGCCAGACTCAGATGTGGCCACTCTGCTAGGGCAAAGGCCTGGGCTTCTCCCTCCCCAGTCTTCGCTGACATCTAAAAGGCAAAAAGTGGCCTTTCAGTTTTCACTGTGGTAAGGAGAAGGGGTCCAGTTGTGAAAGGTGTTGAATATCACACTACAGAACAGTGGTACCAGCCACTCAGGGTATTCTGTAAATTTGTGAGAACTTTTTGGTTTTACCAGTGATGATGACCACCAGCTCATGCCAATGTTATTCACAGGATATGGCCATCCTGAAATGCATGGAATAGTCCCATGCTATAACAAAATGTCACATATCCTGTAGGACTTTTCAGTGTCCTGCTGAACCAAATCTACAATTGATATAAATTGGCTACCCCTAAGAATAAGAATTCTGAAAAGTTTTTATGAGATGATTTAACCAACAGTAATATAAGAATGTTTCAGAGAAGGAGGCTTACATGGAGTAAAGATATTTTTATATAAGTTGACTTAAGCTGGTCATGGTGGCACACAGCTGTAATCACAGCAACTGGGGAAGCTAAGGCAGAAGGATCACAAGTTCAAGGCCAACCTGTACAACTTAGCAAGACCCTGTCTCAAAATAAAAAACAAAAAGGGATGAGGATGCTGCTCAGTGGTTGAGTACTTCTGGGTTCAATAACCACCAGTATTGTCGAAAAAAAAAAAAGTTGACTCAAATTGGTTCTACCCACTGTTTTAACAGCATTTTCTATTATGGCTAAATAGGCATTTCAATACAAAATGGCACTTATGGAAAATGCAATTAAACTGATTACAAATATATAATGGAAGAGTTCTGAGACTTTTAACAGATGTAAAACAATATAAATGTAGAGATCTCATTGAATTTCATTAATGAAGATTGCTTTAAAATATTTCAAAGCCAGAAATATAAGACAGCTAAGTCAGAAATATTATACACTATAATTATTTATTTTGGGGGTTGTCTATGGTTTTCTATCTTTATCTGACACAGTTTCCAAAGGTCTACCATATGGCTTTTTACTAACTTTTTGATTTTTTTCATTTTCCAAATTACCCTTTCTTTCCTTTTGCCTGGAAACTGATATTGTGTCTAGTCTTTCACAGACTTTTTGACAAATAGGTGAGTTTCGAGACAGAAGATATATTTACCTCATCACTATACCATCCCAAACTGCAAACAATTATTTTGATACTTAAAAACCTACCTCATTCCCCAGCAACCCCCCCCCTCCCCGAAAAATAACACGCACTTACCTTATGGCCAAGTAGTGGAACATACCTGTAATCCCAGCTACTTGGGAGGCTGAGGTGGGAGGATTACAAATTTGACACCAGCCTTAGCTAATTTAGTGAGACCCTATCTCAAAATAAAAAGGACTAGGGATATAGTTCAGTGGTAGAGTGCCCTGGGCTCAATCTCTAGTACAAAAAAAATTATTAATTAAAAAATATAAAATCTACCTTATTTAAATAGCACATCCCTTCTATGATCTATTTACTAGTCTACTTTGCCTTGAAACCTATATGATTTCTTGGGCTTTTGTAACAAACTTGATAGCTTACAACAACAGAAATTAATTCTCTCACAGTTCTAGAAGCTAGAAATCCAAAATTAATCTGTTAGAACCTGGGTGTGATGGCACCTGCCTATAATCCCAGTGATTTGGGAGGCTGAGGCAGGGGGATTTTAAGTTCATGGCAAACCTGGGCAGCTTAGTGAGACCTTGTCACTAAAAATAGAAGGGGCTGGGATATAACTCAGTGGTAGGGTGAATCTGGGTTCAATCCCTAGTACCACACACACACACACACACACACACACACACACACACACACACACATCACTTTTTTATATTATATATATATATATTTTTAAGGCAGTAGGTTTTTTTTTTTGTTTTTCAGTACTGGAGATTGAACCCAGGGTCAGTGTACTAATGAGTTTCATTTTCTAAGACAGGGTCTCAATAAATTGTCAAGGCTAACCTTGAACTTGTACCCACGCCACCATCCTGAGTTGGTGGGATTATAGGCATGTGTCACAATGCCCAGCCACAACTGGGTTGATATTTAAAATGTATATACACTTTCTTAAATCGTTATTATTTCATATATTTATTTTATTATCCATACATTTATTTTCAAGAAGACAAAGTACTTATTAAGAGCAGCAGACATTGGGTATAATGGGATTGAGAATAATAGAAGTCAAAGAAAAGGACTGAGTGAGGAAAGGATTCCATGAAGATGGTGTCTTGAGAAAACTGATGTGCCAGCAGTATGTAAGAGGACTTAAATGGGAAACGTGTAGTTTTTTAAAAACCAAATAACCAGGAAAACAAATGAACCACTGAGACACTAAAAAGGAAAAAAGCAGTTCATTTTGTGAAGATGATGTGAAGTTTTATTTTGCATATACAGAATTTCTGTTATCGTCACCAAATTAATTGGAATGTGAAAAAGGGTCCTAGTTCTCAGGCTGAGGAGAAAAACCAGAGATTCCAAACACAAGTGACTAGTTGATAGGGGGGCACGTTCTGAAACCCCTCACTCTCATATCTTGAGATCTGGATGTACTTCCTCAACACAGTATAATATGAGGTAGTAGAATGTAATCGACATGAACTCCTTGGATTATTGAGCACATGGCCTGTGACATTCTGTGATGGAATGAACACAAGAAAATATACCATGAGTGAGGAGTGTGGGCCAAGAGAAAGGCAAAGAACAGGTCAAGGAGAAAAGGAGGGTAACTACTGAGGTTTCCAAAGCCCAAGCACCCTTGCTTACCTGGAACCTGGGTGAGTTAAACTCAAGCACTGCTGTCGTATTTCTGGAATTTTCCTCTCGGAGAAGGGCTGGTTCCTGGGGAGTAAACTCTGTAAAGAAAGGAAACAAGAGTCCTGAATGCAATGGTCTTTAAGAGTGTCCTCTGTTTAGGACCTAGCCCCTAAAACTTCGATTTATTAAACATCCAAATGAAGATGTACACCTTACTGTCTAGGATAGGGCACTATAACTGTTTCTATTCTGTCAGAAATTCTAAAACTTCAGGGTCTCCCACCCCCAAAGTCAGTGACATTTATGAATGCTTTACAGTGATGCATTTTCACAAAAAGTTAAAATCAGATATGAAAATAAAGAGAAGGGAAGAAGCTGGTGATGAGTGTTTGGGTAGGAGGGACAATATCCACTATAGCATATTCTTGAAAAATTCTGATCTTTTTTCGGAGGAGGAGGGGTATAAATTTAGGAATGTAGAATATAGAGATGTCATAAAGAAGGTATTTTGGTCAAAAGTAAGCAGCCTTAAATTTTAGAAGAGGTTCTTCCTTTGTTGACCCTGGGCAAATTATATATATATAAACACAAATAATACTGGGGATTGAACCCAAGAATATTATATCAATGAATTACATACCCAATCCTTTTTTATTTAAAATATTTTGAGACAGAGTCTTACCAAATTGCTTAGAGCCTTTCTTACTTCCCAGGCTGGCCTCAAACTTGAGATCCTCCTGTCTCAGCCTCCTGAGTTACTGGAATTACAGACAAGTACCACTGTGCCTAGCTAAATGAGCAAATTCTGAAGACCTAATGTATAGCACAGCGATTACAGTTAACAATAAATATTGCTGGACATTTGCTGAGAGTAGATCTTAAGTATTCTCACCACACTCACCAAAGATAACTGAGATAATAGGAACATTAAGAAGTTTGTGGTAATCATTTCATAATATATATAAAAACAAAAAACAAAACCTTGAGGACACAGATAATCACATTCCTATTAAAAAAGACCATGCTCCTGTCAGTGGCCTGCTTCCTGTGTCTTTACTAAACTCACCACTCACCCTCTGGCACTCACCACTCACTTCTTGGGGAAGCTGAGGAGGTTCACATGTCAGGGTGGTTACCCCAGGCAGGAGCTGACACTCCAAAGAGGCTTCCTGATATCGTGTCATCACTAGGTGCATGTCTTGTCCCTGAATATAGAAAGAGGCCTGTAGACAAAAGATTCACCTTGAAAACATATCTTGGTGGAACTGAACAGCAGTTAGAGACTTCTCCAAGAGAACAGAGAACAAGCCCCATTAATCCCTTAAAAAAGCAGAAAGCGAAACAGACACTCATCTGTCAAATAAGGACTGCATGCAGTCAGGTCCTATTCAGTATCTAGGGTGCAGAATAGAAGCAAGGCAGGTAAGACAAGCAAAGGATTCCTACCCAGAAAAACAACACAAAAAAAGACTCCTTAGATGAATGTTTAATAAGGACTCGGATATACATTGTCTCAAAATGTCTTCTACACACTAGGCAGTAATTATGAAGGGGAAGATGGTAACTTTGTATTGAAGAAACTTGTTAGGCTCCACCATAATCTCATCAGTATTGAGATAAACCATCAAAGCCTCCTGAAATGGCAGACTGAGAACAAAGTATTACCCCTAGGGTAGATACTCTGGCTAAAATTTTCTGGAGAAAATGCAAGACAAACTGAAACAGGAAAATTCTCCAAAAAAACTGCCTGTACTTTTCAAGAATATTGATGTCATGACAAACAAAGACTGAGCAGATTCATGGAGACTAGAGAGACACAGCATCTAAATATAATATGTGACACTTCCTGGCTTATGCCCTGGATCAAGGGGAAGTTTGCCATAAAGAGCACTATTGGGGATGGGGTTGTAGCTCAGTTGGTAGACTGCTTGTCTAGTATATGTGAGGCACTGGGTTCAATCCTTAGCACCACATAAAAATAAAAAAAAAAATAAAGGTATTATGTCCATATACTATAAAAAATATTTTTTAAAAAAGCGCACTGCGGGGATATTGTGGCAAAATGTGAAATACTAGTGTTATATGATAGTACCCTAACAATTTTATGTAATTTTCCTAACCTTGGTATTGTATTCTGGTTGTACAAGAGAATGAAATATACAATGATGGGTTTAGAGGTTAAGGGGCATAATGTCTGCAATTAATTCTCAAATGATTCAGGAAAAAAAAAAGTGTATGTGTGTCATTGCTTGAATGTGCATATTCATACAAAGAGGGCTCACTTGCACAAGTAGGGAAGTGGGATGGGTACATCTTAAAATAAGTATTAACAACTGGTGAACGTGGGTGAGGAGCATACAGGAGTTCTCTATACTATTCTCCCAATCTTTCTGTAAGTTTTAAATTATTTCAAAATAAAATTAAAAATTAACAAATTCATATGTATCATTTCTTTTCCCACACCACCATACACATTATCTTCTCACCTGCTGTCCTGTGTCTCCATGTCCAGAGGTTAGATTCTCTAGCATTGTCACTGCCTCCTCCCCACTCTGCAGAGAATACATCTGCATCCAGGCCTGCAGCTCCTTGGGCAGGATGGTTAAGAATTGCTCCAGCACTAGCAACTCCAGTATTTGCTCTTTGGTGTGCATCTCTGGCCTCAACCACTGTTGGCAGAGTTCTCGAAGTTGGGTCAGAGCCTCCCGGGGCCCAGGAGCCTCTTGGTAACAGAACTGCCGGAATCTCAGGCGGCAAAATTCCCGAGTGTGGGAGCTGCCCTCCTGTGTGTTGTACACCTGCTCCCAAGTGGGATCTTCCACTTTTACCTTCACAAGGCTGTCTTCATTTTCAGGAGCAGAACCCAGTAAAGCTTCATACATGTTGAGCTTTGTAGCTGGAGAAAGGTCTTTTTGGCTGAGGACTATGTTTCAAATATTGTTTCCCAAATGTACATCTAAATATAAGAATTGATCAGAAACATACGAATTACAAGAGATTCAAAACCTTATGCAATGTACTTAAATCTTTGTCCCCATTGTAGGTCATTCTCAAAAGTTGAGCCTGCTTGCCTCTATTACAAGTGAAATCAATAAAAAATATATCTTGAACATAAAGGGGTTCAAACATAAAGGGGTTCAGCCCAGAGGTAAGGGATGTAGAATATGAGGAAGAAGGGTTATCAATGCTGGAACAGCTTATACTTCAACTGGGGAAAAGGGATAATTTTGCCCAGGGAGGACCAAGATGGCTAGCTTTGTGGGCATACAATGCATCTCAAAGGTCATTTTTCTCTGTGTACTGACAACTCCACTTTTTTTTCTTATTTTCTTCCTTTTGAGGTACTGGGGGTTGAACTCATGAGCCCTCAAATACTGAGCTACATCACCAGCTCTATTATTTTTTTTTATTATAAGATGAGGTCTAAGTTGCCAATGCTAACTTTGAACTTGTGATCCTCCTGAGGCAGCTAGGATTACAAGTGTATGCTACCTTGTAGGTGTCACAGAATGTTTCCAAACTTTCCTATTCCCAAATACCTTCTGTAATTAGATTTTTCCACTATTCTCATAATTAAGTGGAATCTTTTTCCTTGTCTTTAATGTGTTGATCTATGACTTATTCTGACTATTGAAATATGGCAGATATGACACTGTAAAAGAGTGCCTCTATAGCTCTTGGCATGCTATCATGATACTGCCATGCTATAGGAAGCTCAAGGTAAATGAGAACCAAGGCTCCAAAGCTAAAGCCCCTTTAGCTCAGTTAGGCCTACTTCCACATAGTTCACCAGCTGAATGCAGCTACATGAGTAATTGCAAGTGAAACCAGCAGAAGTGGTAGTCAACCAACAGAATCCTGAGAAATTGTTTTTAACCATGAAGGTTAGGATTTTAGTTTATTTTTTATACAACAATAGATAACTGAAATAGTACACATGCATCAAGTTCTTTTCTCTTGTCTCCTCACTTTCTGCATTTACAATCTCAATTTCAGTATACCTCTGTTCCAAGAACACTCAAATCTTTGTCTGGCTCCAAGTTGCCTTTCACACTGTAGATCCACACTTAAAATGTCAGCTGGATACCTTCAGCTATAGGCTTCATTCACTTGCCCCATAATTTAAATATACTCCAAACCAGAGAGTCCTTCAAAGCTGCACTCTGTATTTCTCCTTTCTATTGGTGTCACCAACTTCCATGTACAAATAAACAATACCTTATAAATAATCCCTCTGAGTCCAGTTAATCCTTTGGGGTTTTTGTTTGTTATCAGGTACTGGGGATTGAATTCAGGGCACTCAACCACTGAGCCACATTCCCAGCCCTATTTTGTATTTTAATTTAGAGACAGGGTCTCACTGAGTTACTTAGTTGCTTTTGCTGAGGCTGGCTTTGAATTTGTGATCCTCCTGCCTCAGCCTCCTGAGTGCTGGGATTACAGGCATGCACCCCAGGCTTCCAGTTAATCCTTTATACAAAATGCCTCTGTCCTTTATTACTTTATTGTTATTTTCAATCGCTATTACTGTCATTTCTGTGTGGTAAATGATATTTACTCCAAAATTTTTCACCTGTTTTGTATTTTATAGCAAGTACTATCATTCTTCTAAGGTAAATTCCTAAGGTCCCATGCAAATGCCATCTCTTATGTACAGGAATAAAACTTTCGTGAACATCCTCAAACCTCACATAGAAAGGGGAAAACTGTTTGTCCACTAAGCCACACAGGTGGCGGTGGAACCATGGAAAACTACACCCACCACCCTCTTTCTCCATCTTGTATTAGAGATCGCCCCATCTTGCACCTTGCGGGTAGGGGTTTATCTTTGCATAAACTCTAGGTGCCCAGTACGTACCTGGTATTTGACAAATATTGGTGGACTTCTTGATGAACGTATGCGGATGTCCTGATGCCAGTAGCCAGGTCTCTCCGGTGGACCCAAAATTAGTCTATTAACAGCACACGCCAGCAACTAGCACAGTACCTGGCACACAGCAGGCACTCAATAAGTATCTGCTGATTAACAGACTACAACTTCAGGTAAGGAGCACAACAAAGACGTGGCGAACCTCAGGAAGAACTCCAGCGGGAATATGGAGGCCTGGGGCTCCACGGTAGGGAAGGGCTGGTTGGTCTTCCCAGGCCCCTGCCGGGGAGTCAAGCTAGGCGGGCAAATCTCTGGGGTCCTTCCTTTATCCGTGCTGGAGGCTGAGAGACACTTCCTGCAGACAGAGATGCCAGCCAGGGTTATTTCCTCTCGCCGCTTTGGGCGGCCTGCGGCGACTTCCGGCAGGGCTCCATGCCTCTCTAGGAGCCTTCGCCTCATCTCTCTGATAAGCCTGGCTTCCAATTGCTGCCCCACACAGGCCGGTTCTTTTTTCGACCCCAGGCTCGGGGCTCTTCCCATTGGCCCTAGTATGCCTCACATTTACACAAATCTTTTCAAGTAAAAACCAACGGTAGCGGGACGCTGTGGGACAGGCCTGAAATCCCTGCTACTCTGGAGGCTGAGACTGTAGGATCGCAACTTCAAGGCCAGCCTCAGCAATTCGAGACCATTGGCAAAAAGGACTGGGGTTGTAACCTAGTGGTAAAGCGCCCCTATGTTCTATCCCAGGTACCAAGGGGCGGAGGCGGCGGGGGT
>NW_025999914.1:457708-473234 GCF_001458135.2 Marmota marmota marmota | reverse complement strand
GGCGGGGGTGTGGGGGTGGGGGGAGACAACACAAACTCCCCCAAATAAGGGGAAGGGGTAGCCCTCACCTGAAATCCCAACTACTAATTGAAGCAATTGGGTCTCAAGTTCCAAAATAATTTTTAAAGGATGGGGATGTTCTTCAGCCATAGAGCTCCCTTCTGTTCAATCCCCAGTAGAAAACCAAACAAAAACCCAACAGCATGGTAAAGGCAAAGCCATATCTGTCCTTGGCTTCCTCACAGGCACAGGCTGGGGAGGAGGTGATCAATAAATTTTTATATTTCTTTTTTCCCCACTCCAGTACTGGGGATTAAACTCAGGGGCACTCTACCACTGAGTTATGTCGGTAGCTATTTGCCGGGTTCTGTTCTGGAGACTAAAAGGCTCAGGGGTCACTCCAGTTAAACTGGGCTAACTGGGCTGAGGAGAAGCTATTCAAATGAGGCAAGGGGTCAAATTTCAGGGGGCTGAGTTTATCTTCATGATGTCCACTGTCAGCAGGTTGACTGACACCTGAGTAGGCCACACCCAAGGGCATAGTAAGAGAAGGGGACACACACAAGGCACTTCCATGGAAGATTCTATCCTAAACAGGGCAAGGGGTTATATTACAAAGGAACAGGTGAGCATAGTTTCACCCAGGGGGCTTTAGCAAGACACACCCATGCAGGAGACACTGACCCTTGGACCCAAGAAGGGTGGGGAAAGCTCTGCCACATTTCTGCAACTGAGTGTCTTAGCAACCAGCCGGGGAGTGTGACTCAGTCACGTGTAAGGTTGGTCTCCCACAGCTATTTATTTATTTATTGGGTCTCGCTAAATTTCCCAGACTGGTCTCAAATTTGTGATTCCTCCTGCCATAGCCTCCAAAGTCTCTGGAATTATACATATGCACCACCACGCTCATCAATAAACAATTATAATTTGATAAATGGAAGAAACTAAAAAAATTTAAAGAAACTAAAAAAATGTGTACACTGAAAACTCAAGTTCATGAAGACTACAAAATGAAGTGTTTCAATACTCAGGGTTAATGGTATCTATCTTTATTTATTTATTTATTTTTGACATATCATCCCAGGACACTACTTACCATATAGTATCAGTCAACGAACATTTTGTTTACTGAATAAATGTGCACATATCTTTTAGAACACTTATGATACCATAATGTAATTTTGTACCTTTTCTTTTTCAGCTAAGATAGCTTGGGGATCTTTCTATATCTACTTATTATAGCTAATGGTATTCTGTTGTATGGTATACCATAACTTATCCCTATTGATGTCTGTGTAGGTTAAATTTTCTCTTTATAAGCAATGATGTAAGGAATGTCATTCAATAGCTTTACTTTCTTTTATGAGTATATTTATTGGGTGGTACTACATATTGAAACTGATCAAAGGGCATATATATTTACACTTTTTGATAGTTCTCTATTTAATTTTTTTAAGAATATTTTTAAAATATATTTTTTAAATTGTAGATGGACACAATACCTTTATTTATTTAATTTTATTTACTTATGTGGTGCTGATGTTCGAACCCAGTGTCTCTGAGCTATGTGTACACTGAAAACTCAAGATTTATTGGATCTTCAGGGTCATGCCTCTGAGACTCCACTACCAAACCAACATGTAAAAGGATGTTTAATCCAATAGTAAAAACATAAAACACCTTTTAAAAACAGGCTCTTTAATTATCCATTAACCTACTGAAAGCCACCTAGTTTTCTTCTAATTTTTAAGGGAATTAAGAGTAAAAGGAGACTTGCTGAGTGCAGTGGTCCATCCCTGTATTTCCAGAAGTTTTGGAGGCTGAGGCAAGAGGAGCACAAGTTTGAAGCCAGCTTGGGCAATTTAGTGAGACCCTGTTTCAAAATGCAAATTAAAAAGGGCTACGAATATAGCTCAGTGAGTGACTCCTCACTTTTGCTGGCAAATGTCCAATGGATGGTTAAAAGCATCTCTGCTTCCATTTTGCATTCATCTACTTTGCTCCCTAGGAACAAGGTCTGATGTTATAAACATCACATGATGAGCCAAAGTCACCTTCCCAGCCATGCAACAGCAACTTCTTGTCTGGGACAAGGCCCAACCTGACCAATCCTGAGATGATAGACTGACTACACCTGATTAACACACTCTGCTTTGTTAACTGTGAGAAGCCTCCAGCTATACAAATCCCCTAAATCTTGCCTTTATTTCCCTTTCTATAAAACCTCAAATTCATTGTCAGCCCTTTGAATACAAGGCTAAGTATACGGGTCTCCTCATCTTCCCAATGTAGCCACACTGATTAAAGCTCTTTTCATCATTAACTTTCCTTTTTAGTTTTTGAGGTGAGTTGCCAGATCTGATTTATTGGATCTTCAGGGTCATGCCTCTGAGACTCCACTACCAAACCAACATGTAAAAAGATGTTTAATCCAATAGTAAAAACATAAAATACCTCTTAAAAACAGGCCCTTTAATTATCCATTAACCTACTGAAAGCCACCTTGCTTTCTTTTAAGTTTTGGCAATTCTGTGCGCAGGTTTTTGTGTGGACACAAGTTTTTAACTCCTTTGAGTCACCAAGGAGGGTGATCATGTCACAGAAGAAGAGATAAATCTAAAGAAGTGTTTGAGGAGTTCCGGGAGAAAAAGGGGGAATTGACTTAGGACCAGTGGAGTTCATGGAATACATGATGAAAAAGAATTTCAGCATGTGCTAGTCAGAGGCACAGAGGTTTATTTATGGAAGCAGCTACATATTCAAGGGAGAATTAGTGACCTATGGGATTAAGCAAGGAATACATATTCAAGGGAGAATGTGGGCCATATCAAGAGTGAGAGATATGTTTGGGGGGTTCCAAGCTCTTTTTTTAAAGGAAACTTGGGGAGGCATGGGTATGGAATGAAATGAATTTTCAGGGGTTGTAGTTCAGTGGTGCAGTGCTTGCCTAGCACATGTGAGACACTGGGTTTGATCCTCAGCATATGTGTATATGCAACTAAAAAAATTTTTTAAATGGAATTTTCAGCCTCTTCTGCTTCAGTATTGCAACAGTCTCCAGCCATCTGTGACTTCTTTCTGGATTATTGTCAGAAACAGAAGATGAGACTAAAAGGAGTATGATTTATTTAAGTGAGAACAAAGGAAGCAGAGCTCTCTTGCTGGGCAAGAAGCTACCTGATAGCAGGTTGCCAATTAAGTGTACTGATTTGTAAGGGTTTATATAGCTACTGGGTAGGAGCAGTGATCAATATCCAAGCTAATCGGATATTGGAAAGGTGCCAAGGCTATTGGTTCAGCCTGAAACACTGATTGGTTAGCTCTTGAATCTGTAGCTTTTACTCAGGTCTGTCCCCCGACCCTCAGCCCAGGACAAAGCAGTTGGTTGGAATGTTTGTACAGGATAATTTCATGGAGAAGCCTCTTTTGGGGGGCATTTTCTTAAGTGTCTATTTGTTTTACTATCTATCTATCTTATCTTAATCAGAAAGCTATGTAGGAATCAGTCCAGCAATCTCAAGATGGTTTCTGGTGATCTGCTCAATCTCAGGATCCTCACTAACATGATCTTTGCTATCTTATCAGTAGATAGCACTGTAAAGTTCCCCAAATTTTGGGATCCTCATGATATCATATCTTTCTTTGCTTAACCCATTTATTGGGGTGTTAATTAACAGTGCAGAGGTAGATTTACAGGAATTTGGGAGTAACAGACCTGGAAGAGACAGACCTGGAAAAGTGTGTAGAACTTCTGAAGTCAAATTTAATTTCCTTGTCCTTCCTGTAGGTCTCCTTTCTACTTTTTATTCCTCCTATCCTAAATCAATCATATGGTAAAACCATGTTTACTTTTATCAGACCCTGTGGATTGTTGGGACTCCTTGAAGTCAGGTCCCCTACCCTTTGGCCTAGGATACCAGTAACATCTCTTGGAACCCCCAAAACACATCTCTCACTCTTGATATGGCCCATATTCTCCCTTGAATATGTATTCCTTACTTAATCCCATAGGTCACTAATTCTCCCTTGAATATGTATCTGCTTACCTAAATAAACCTATATGAAACTATAATGGTGGAAATGATACTAGAGATGGGGACTTGTGATTTGATGATGGCCAAAACTGAATATTAGTCAAAGTAAGCACAAATATACAGACAAAGCTTTAATCAGGAAAATAAAAGGAGGAGGGGGACTTTCAGGGGACAGCTCTGATTGAGAAAAGTCAAAACTTCCCAGTAATATTTATTTATCTATCTATCTATTTATTTATTGGTACTGGGGATTGAATCCAGGGATACTTTACCACTGAGCTATATTCCCTGCTTTTTATTTTGAGACAGTCTTGCTAAGTTAGGGCCTAAGTTGCTGAGGCTGGCTTCGAACTTGCGATCCTCCTGCCTCAGCCTCCCAAATTGCTGGGATTACAGTTGTATGCCATTGTGCTTGGCTTAATTGCTTTCTCATAATACTCTATGTACTTTTCTTCTTTAACTGAACAGAATCAAATAGATTTAAATTATAACAGGGAGCTAAATTTTTAGTTACTGATCTCAGCATAGCATTTAAAAATATTGGGGGAGGGGACTAAGGATGTAGCTAGGGAACTAGGATGTAGAGGGCTTGCCTAGCATCTGAGGCCCTGAGTTCAATCCCCAGCATCACAAAGAAAAAAATTGTAATTGGGGGAAATACAACTGACTTTTCATGAAATTTTTGTGTTCCAAAAAGTTACAGCTGCTTCCCCTATTTGGTCTTCCTCTAGAAAATGGTATTAACTGTTGCTTCTGGTCAGCTTGCACTCAGTAAGATTGAATGGAAAGATAGGAAGTGGCCCAAAGATTGCTAAGTGCCTATTCTGACATTCATTCCTTTGTTCTTAATGAAAGAAACCTAACATTCAGTAAGCACTCTGCAGAAAAGAAAAAATACCCTTTTCTGCTTTCTTTCCTCAAAGTTTTGATCAAGACATATGTGCTAAGCAGTTTTGGGAATGACTGTTCAAAGGAAGCTGAATAAATTGACAGAAGCCTCTTTTTATTCTTTTTGTCTTTTGTCCACATTTTAGATGTGATGGCCAGAGTTTGAGCAGCCACAGAGAGATGAAACAAGGACCTTAAATACTGATGACATGGACCAGGATGGTAGAATCAAAAGGCAGAAATCTAGGACCCTAGTGATACTGTGGAACTACTTTTTCAATACTGGACTCTTCTATATTAAATAGAAAAACTTTTAATAACTCACTACTGTGACTACTATTTGTGTGTTTTGTGTGTGTGTGTGTGTTTAAGCTATGTAGCTGAACCTAGTTGTTTTTTTTTTTTTTTTTTGGGGGGGGGTACTGGGGATTGAACTCAGGGGCATTGGACCATTGAGCAATATCCCCAGTCCTATTTTGTATTTTATTTAGAGACAGGGTCTCACTGAATTGCTTAGTGCCTTGCTTTTGCTGAGGCTGGCTTTGAACTTGCAATTCTTCTGCCTCAGCCTCCCGAGTGGCTGAGATTACAGGTGTGCACCACCATGCCTGGCTGAACCTAGATTTAACCATAATTACACTGATGGCTTTTAGAGTGACTGGCTTCTCTGATAGTGAGTGAACAGCAGGACCTGACTAAAGTTTTTTTATATTCTTTGCACTCACAAGGTTCCTCTTGACTGAATTGTCTGGTGTTAACAATTGTCTGGTAAGAGCTGAGCCTAAAGTTCTTTCCACAATGGATATATTAGTGGACATTGCATTGTGAGGATTCACTAATTTTCCCACACTGGTGAACTAAGACAGCTTCTCCAAAGAGCAGTACCTTATGCAGCTACTACTGACCAGTTAGTGATGCTATTATTATGCTTGGGAATGGACTACTCTAAGCTTAAGATTCTTTGTCATTATCATGAAACTTCATTATTCATGATATAAAGATCATAATCTTCTCTCCAAGATGATTTTATTGTTTGACTTTCAAAGAATTCCCAAACAAGCAACATTTAAAAACTGCATCATCAATATTAAAGGGAATAAGTCCAATATCTTTCGGTGGATATTTATTGAATAGTATATATGCAGTAGTTACTGTACTGGCACTGGAGTTACCAAGTAAGACAGTTGCTATTTGGATTAATTCAGTACAGTTCAAAATGTAATATCTCTTCCACAGACTGTAAAACTTTGATTAATATCTTGAATTAATGAGATACTGGGGTGGGGATAGAAAATGTAAAAATGAAATGACATAATTCTGAAGGCAAGTTCTATTATTAACCAGGAAAGGATCATCCTTGCTTTCCAAAATGCTTCCTCTGTGCATGGGGGGTAGAGTTGGAGGGATAAAGGTAAGGCTAGTGGGAGGGAGGGGTACAGCCTGTTAGGGAAAAGAATTCACTATTAACCCATACTTTAAGACAACTTTGAGAGTGGTATACTTCCAAACATCATGAGTTTTATAGGAGTCTGTTGCTATATCATTTGCAAAAAATATCAACCTGCCCCTGACTGACACAAGTCTAATGAATCAGTGGACATTATATTTGCTGATAATTTCAAAGACCTCACTCAGTCATGAGGCTATTTCTTGGAGATCCATAATCATTCATTAACACATTAAAAATTCTGAGAAGTCTTATAGTAAAGAATGCTATTTAACTCTGATCTCACTATACTGTCTAGGGTGAAATTATTTGGCTCCAAAACTAACTTCAAGGAAAGCAAAGGACAGAGAATAGAGGCAAACAGCTTCCAACTCAATCCCTAAGAATTCTGATGTTGGCCAGAATAACTTTTCCTAAAGTGCTGTTTGCTTCTCAATGTATACTTTCTGACGTTCTACAGGAAGAGAACACCTCATCAAGCCAGTTTGCCTTTGTGGTGGTGTCTCTGATGCTGAAAGAGACCTGACTTCTGTCTGAAGGCTTCTCCACATTCATTACACTCATAGGGCTTTTCTTCGTTGTGGATTCTTATGTGCTGATTGAGGTGTGAGTTAAGTCGGAATGCTTTCTGGCATACATTACACTTGAAAGGTTTTTCTCCAGTGTGAATCCTATGATGTCGAATAAGGTCTGAGGTCAAACTGAAGGTTTTCCCACACTCATTACACTGATGGCTTTTGGAATGACTGTGGATTCTCTGATGGTGGGTGAGGAGCAAGGCCTGACTAAATGTTTTTCCACACTCCTTGCATTCACAAGGTTCCTCCTGACTATGAATTCTCTGGTGTCGATTAAGGTGAGAGCTACGCCTAAAGTTCTTTCCACAATGGATACATAGATAAGGTTTCTCTCCAGTATGGATTCTGAGATGTTCCAAAAGGCCTGCATTCTGGCTGAAGACTTTTCTACACTCTTTGCACTGATATGGCTTCTCACCAAGATGGATTTTCTGATGTCTGACAAGATGTGAGCTTCTCTGAAAGACTTTCCCACATTCATGGCACTGATGACCTTTCTCTCTAGAAAGAATTTTCTGATGTCCAGTAAGAGTAGAACTCTGACAGCCTTCAGATTCACTGAGCTTTTCTCCCATGGGTACAAGTCCATGTTCAATCAGGTCTGAATGCTGGATAATTCCCTCCCTACATTCTCAGCATTTATAGTCAGTCTTCTCCTTGGGCTTAGCCTGCTCCCTTCCCAAATCAGAGTCTTCATAAAGAGCTTCTATAGGTTCAGAAATTTTCCTAGATGATTCCACTTTTCCACAAGAGTTGGTCACTAAAACAAGATTCCCGTTCTTAATCCTTGTCTCTTCACCTGAAACATTAAATATATATCACTAATTACCTGTTTTTTGGTGCTTGGGAAAAGGAATCTGCAACTAGGAGAAAAAAAAATGAAATCAAGCCATGTGTGCAAAGTAAAAATGCTGTGGTTGCTTGTGTTTGTATAAAGTACATAGAATGATATATAAGAAATTGTTAATAGTGACCTTCAGGGAAGGACAGAGGGTTGCGGTGAAGGATGACTTCTTTTCAGTGGCTTAAGTTTTATCATGTGATACACACCACACACAGAGAAGCTAGAAAACAAGCAAACCAATTGTTTTTGACTGTACAGTCTTGAAAATGTTTCATTACATGGGGGGGGGGCGGGGGGAAACTAGCTCAATTGCGGTTCCTCAGGCCAATAAGAAAGGGATGGCACTTTAAGTGAAAATGAAGAAATGTAGATGTGATGCCAACTAGCTACACAATTTTATAAAGTAATTTAAGTCCTCTGGGCTCAGTATCCTTATCAATAAATCAAAAACCATTGAACCATAAAAACTTGAGGGTAATGTGTTCATGAAAATCCTAATCTTCGTGGACAGCAGTAACTGGTTTCCTATATAGGTTCAACAGACTTTTTATATCTCATATGACTTTTTACAATTTCATATGACTATTTCCTCCACCCCAACCCCAATAGTTCAAGAGACTAGCACAGTGCCTGGTACATAGCAGACACTAAACAAGTGGTATTTTTTTTTAGAAAAATGTTTTATGAATATAGATTTGAGTCGTAAGGCTGAAATTATGTGAAGATGAAGGAAAACCTATGTTCAAACACACAGGCAGAAGGATGTGAAGGATGATGGGAAAATGGCTTTTAAGGCCTGGAATATGAATAGACACGCAAAGTAAGAATGGGGTACTGGATAGACAAAATAGAAGAGTGAGACCCTAAGCAGCTCTAAAAAACACCTGAAGGTTAATCAGTGTGATCAAATGAAAGGTAGCAGATATTAAAAAGTAAAGAAGAGATGGGAGCCAAAAGTAAAAGTGAACATGAAGGGATTAGTAAGAAGGCATCAGAGAAAGTAGTCACATGTGAGGAGTGGAGATATTAAATAATATAATAAATAATGGACTACACTGTGGATTAAAGCTCTTTTTAATAGAATGAAGTAATCTACACAGGATGAAGAAGTGAAAGACTAAGAGAAGGAAGGGAAGGAAACAGAGGAGATTCTTTTTCAACAATAACATGATATGTATAACTAAAAGGAAGGAGGGGGATTAAAACAAAAAATAACCGGAACTTTGAATATAAAATAACATTTCAACAGATCCAGAGGATAAGGAACATTCTCAGGAATTTATTATCATTACATTCACTTTTTGTTTTAAAATATATACCTGTCATTGTTTATAAGTTCATTTCTTCAAAGTCATTCAGAAAATGGTAGGCCCCTTTCTTTCAGCTAATTTACTCAGGAGACTCTCAGAAGAAAGGGAATTTGAAGCAGACTCAAACTGAACAGCCTAGTGGGCAATAAGTAAAGGATGACTTTAGAAATAAAATCAGCCAAGCTGGGGCTATAGCTCAGTGTTAGAGTGCCTGCCTACCACGCATGAGGCACTGGGTTCAATCTTCAGTACCACATGAAAAAAAAAAAAAAAGTTATTGTGTCCATCTACAACTAAAAAAAAAAAAAAAAAATTTAAAAAGAAAGAAAGAAAATCAGTCATTCAGCAATAGACATTTATTGATTGTCTACTCAAGGACGGTGACTCAAAGAAAAACAAAATAAACAAAACAAAATGCCACAAATAAAGTCCCTGCCCTTTTAGTCTGGCAAGAAAAAAAAAGAAGTAGACCAGAAACTATAATGGAATATCATCTATTCTATGACATGAGAAACCTTGCTGCTCTGGAAGCATAACTGGGGAAACTAACCCAGACTTGGGGAAGTGATATCTAAGATATATCTTGAAGGATGAGTAGGAAGTAGTCAGGGAGAGCAGGAAAAAAATTGTTCCAGATTAAAAAAAAAAACAAGGCAAAAAAGGTTCAAAAGAGAGAAACCGCAAGGAGAAAGTAGGAAATGGAACATTGCCTGGCATGATAGAAAAATACAATATGAGTAGGTGGGACAAAAGGCAACTAATTGTCCCAATTTAGGACTGAGGGATTTCTTAGGATGTGTAACTGTCACTGCTAAAAGTCTCAAAAAAACTGGGACAAACTGGTTATTCTAGTGAACATAAGACTGATAACAGGCCATGTGAGGCCTTTGTTAATGAAACTGGGAGTTAAGGTAGTGATTTTTATCTTATTTTAATTTTTTATTATAAAATTTTATAGAAAAATGATATTATTCAGCTTATTAAAAGGTTTTTAAGCCAGGCATGGTGGCACACAATGGTAATCCCAGCAATTTGGGAGGCTAAGGTAGGAGGACTGCAAGTTTGAGACCAGCCTGAGTAACTTAGCAAGACACTGTCTCAAAATAAAAAATAAAAAGGTTTGGGGATATAGCTCACTGGTAGAGTACCCAATTCTAAGTACCATACATACAGATAAAGGTTTTAAGGAAAAGAGAAACATTAATGAATTTGTATTCAAATAATGAAGTATGAGCAGAAGGTAGTTTCAATGGAAGGGAGGAAGAGAGAGAGAAAGAAGCAGGGATTATATCAGACTAAAAAGAAGAAAAGAAAAATGTAAGAAACAGAAAAAGAGGGATTTTAGTAACAAAGAAATTAAGAGTAGAATAGAAAAATCCAGGTGACATTAAGAAATAAAAGATAATTGCTATTTGGGCTGGGGTTAGAGCACTTGCCTAGCATGTATGAGGCACTGGGTTCGATTCTCAGTACTGCATATAAAAAAAATAAAATAAAGATCCATTGATAGTAAAAAAGTAT
This sequence comes from Marmota marmota marmota, assembly GCF_001458135.2. NCBI lineage: Eukaryota > Metazoa > Chordata > Mammalia > Rodentia > Sciuridae > Marmota > Marmota marmota. The sequence goes on along the minus strand of NW_025999914.1, from coordinate 462,612 downwards.
TAAAAAAAGACAGTTGCTATTTACAATAATTTGAAGGAGATAAGAAAAAATGAGTTGGGTGTAGTGGTGCAAGCCTATAATCCCAGAAACAAAGGAGGCTGAGGAAGGAGGATTGCAAATTTGAAGCCACCCTCAGAAATTTAGCAAGATCCTCAACAACTGTCTCAAAAAATAAAAAAACCCCTGGGGATGTAGCTCAGTGGTAGAACATCCCTGGGATCAATCCTCAAATAGTAGCAAAAGAAAGGGAGAAAAAAAGTAATGAAACATGTGGCCGAGATTCTTTGCCTTCAGAGGAAAACTGTACTACTTCTAAAATTCATTCCTATAGTAAAAGGGAAGAAGAGCAAGATGAAAGTCCAGATTCACCTTTTGGGGTGTTTTATTCAACTAAAATGCCTAGAGTGATGAGTATTTTTTATATCTTGATTGTGGTGCTGATTAGAAGACTATACTTTTCTCATGTTTGTGAAAACTCACTGATTGGTAGAGTTACAGTGAATTCTACTGATGTAAGTTATACCTCAATAAGTCTAACTCGAAAACAAAACACAAAACACCAAGGTTGGGGCTGGGGTTGTGGCTCAGCGGAAGAGCGCTCACCTAGCACATGAGAGGCAATGGGTTCGATCCTCAGCACCACATAAAAATAAATAAATAAATAAATAAAATAAAGGTTTTAAACAAAAACAAACAAAACACCAACGTTGCTGGTAGGGCCTCAAAGGGAAGTGCACAGCCTCTCTCACCTCATAAGCAAAAACATGCAATTTAGTTCTTACCCTTCTCTTTCTCAGGTTTTTGAATGTCACACTTGGATAGGACCTGCTGTTCTTGCCCTCTTTTCAGAGGGGCTGCTTCTTCCACAAACATTTTTTATTTCTTTGCCTGGTTTGGGTTTTACAGATAATTAGGTACATGTAGAGATAATTAAGTACATGTAGATTTAGGAAACTTGTTGCAAAAACACTTCAAAGATAGAAAAAAGAAACCCCAAAGTGGCAAAGAATATGGGAGGGAAATCTAGAGCACATTCAGTTTCCTTCCAGTAGGGATCAAGTAAGGCTGATGTTAAGACCTATAAAGATGAATACCCAGACAGGAAAGAAACTGAACTGTGCTCACACCCAGCTGTCTGGGGAGAGGCTTAATTCTAGTTTTCCTGCAAAAGAGCACATCTGATTTCTATCTCCTCTTGTCCTGTTTCTCCTGCTACAAATGCTCCAGTACAACAACCAAGTCCTCCCTACTCTCTGGCCAATGGTCCTGCACTCAGTCCTGGGACTCCTTGAGCAGGATGGCTGGGAATTGCTGGAGCACCAGCAGCTCCAGGGTCTGTTCTTCGTCTCAGGCTCAGCCACTATTGGCAGATCTTTCAGAGATGGCTCAAAGTCTCTCAAGTTCTGTGATTTCTTCATTACACAACTGCCTGAATTATTTGTAAATGGCTCTGTCCAAGGCCTTTCCTATTTCCTTACAGCTTGAATCCTTGTTTTCAAGTAGAGTACTTATAACAGGGACTTAAAGGCTGCTTTTACTAAAAGTATTGACTCTTCACTTGGTCCTACAGCTATTTCCTTTGCTACCTTAAACTTTGGGTCAGATTTCTGCTCAACTCTGCATATAGACATGTTAATAAGAAGTGTCTTTTTAAATATTGGTAATGTAATATTCATTAACTCTACATTTACTCAACCTCTCTTATTTCAGCCTTTCAAGCCTTAAGATATTTTCAAGAATTTTAGGATCTGCAGGCAGATCACCCCATGATGGGATCAAGGATGCTCCACTACATGGGAACAATTGTGTCATCATGGGAACCAAATTGCCTCCTCAAGTAATAACTATTTTCCTAGAGCCAGCAGGACCTCGCAGAACCAGATCTGATATAATGGTCAACCAGACTACACTTTGACTAAGACTTCTTGCTACCACTTTTTGTCTTTCTCCTATATATTCCTGAAGCTCTTGTCAGAACCCAGAAGACAAGGTTTAGGATGCTCATCCGCTTGTTTTTTTCTCAGTGTAACCATACTGATTAATAAATTTCTTTCTTGCTTCATCACCATTTTTTCTCTTTGATTGTATTCTTGAGACACTGGGTATCTGCATCTGGTCTACTGGGGCCCAGAGAATCTAGGACTCTGGTAACATATCAATCCTCCTTCATTACCCAAAGTTTCTTCTTCTTCAGATTCAGAGGAGAAATGGAATGAGCACTCACCAATGCAGCTGCCATCCCCAATTTCAGACTGCTCTGTTTTGGAGAACTTTCTTTTGACTGTATTCTCAGGAGTACTCCTAAGAATATAATAACAAGAATCACAGAAGTAGTAATGTTAGTAGTAACAATAATAACAATATCAATTCTTCTTGGATTTATAAGCTTTCTACTATTTATTTGTTTTTTTCCTAAAGTAACCATTCCTAAGCACATAAATAAAATGAGAAAACATTGTTTTATAGAAGATTGCCATCTAACATGGCAGAAATAATAGATTTGAAAAATCACCATTTTTGCAGCCCTCAAAATGAATTATTCAATCAAGGACTACTAAAACCACTAGGTGAAAGGAGTGTGACAATAGACATTCTCAGTCTCAAAAAAACCCCAAACCAATGGCTACTTAGTTACAAAGGAGAAAATGGAGATATTTGGCAGTCACAAATTTACCGAATGATCAAACTTAGCAACAACAATAGTGCTTTATCATCTATACAGCATTTCTACTAAAAATGTTTACCATGAATCTAATAATGAAAACTTTGAGATAAATCCAGACTGCAGCTCATTTATAACAGGCATGGGCTCAAAAATAAAAGGAAGGTATTGGGAGGTTATTATTCTACATTAAGGAGAGCACTAAATGCAATGTGTGAAATAATAATTTTAAAAAGCTACAAATTTTTTTTTGAAAAATTCAGAAGTCCAAATGTGAATGAAATATTAGAATGGGGTAGGCAAACTATAGCCCAGAAAACCAAGTAAAGCCTGGACCTTATTACCTTATTTTGGATTCCTTTATTATAATACTGCTACATCCATTTGTTTAGATATTGTTTATATCTGCTTTCCCAATACAATGGCAGAGTTGAGCAGCTGCCACAAAGGGTATCACCTGTAAAGCTGAAAATGTTTACTATCTAATCCTTTATAAACAATGGTTATGCCCAATCTTTATTTATTTATTTATTTTTTGCAAGTGCTGGGGATCAAAGGGATCAAAGTCAGGCCCTAGCACATGGTAGGTAAGTGCTCTGCTGTTGAGCTACATCCCCAGCTAGATAATGGTTATTAACCCCTGACACAGAACTTTCTTAGCTGGTATGATAGTTCATGGTCACAAAAGAACAATAGTCTTATTAGCAGAAAATGAATGCTGAAACTTTCAAATGTGTGTGTGCAAAGAGTAAGAACACACAAATGCAATAGGAAATTGACAACTGCTGGTACACAAAGACATTACATGTATTATTCTTTCAATATTTCTGAAGGATTTGAAAATTCTCAAAATGATGAGAGAGAGCCAAGTGTGGTGGCTCTGTAATCCCAATGACTTGGAAGTCCAAGGTAGAAGACTGAAAGTTCAAGGCCACTCTCAGCAATTTGGTGGGGCCCTCCGCAACTTAGCAAGACCTTGTCTCAAAAAAACAAGTAAAAAAATGGGCTTGTTAAAAGATACAGAAAAAATAAGTAGGGATTGGGGCTATAGCTCAGTGGTAGAGTGCTTGCCTCACACACGTGAAGGACTGGGTTCGATCCTCAGCACCACATAAAAATAAATAAACAAAGGTATTGTGTCCATCTACAACTAAAAAAATATTTTAATGTAAATAAATAATTATTACTGGTTATATGTTCATTAAATCCAGTGTCAGAATATTCATAAATCATTACTGATGGCTTGTTATGTGCTAGTCTCTTAAGCGCTGAAGAAATAAAGGACAACTCCTTGAACCTCTACTGCTCTGTTTCTTTTCTTTTTGTGGTATTGAAGATTGAACCCTGGGCCTTTTGCATGCTAGGCAAGTGTTCTACCATTGAGCTATATCCCAAGCCCTGCTCTCTATTTCTCTCTCTCTCTCTCTCTCTCTCTCTCTATATATATATATATATATATATATATATATATATATGTATGTATTTTTTTTTCTCCCAGTACTGAGGATTGAACCCAGGGTCATTCTTCCACTGAGCTACATCCCTAGCACTTTTTAATTTTTGAGACAGGATATTGCTAAATGGATGCGGTTGGCCATGAAATTGTGATCCTACTTTAGCATCCCAAGTAGATGTAATTATAGGCATGTGCCATTGCACCTGGTTCAATAAATCTTAAATGTTATTAACTGTTTACTATAAAGAAGCAATTATAGTTCAGTGGATTAAGTGTCTTGATGAAGGCATGCATAGGATGCTAGAAGAGCAAAATGGTAAAGTACCTAAATCTCAGTAACAGGTCAGAAAAGTCTTCATGGAGATGAGTGAAAGTTAGACAAGGAAACAAGGAAAGGGTTTTCAGACAGAGAGAAGTCAACATAGAGTTGTTGGCCTTTAGCACAGTAGTTATAATGGCTACAGAAAGATTATGGGGAGCTGGAACCCTGGGAAACATTTATATGTAAGAAGAAAAGTGAAAATAAAGAGTATCTAGAGGGACAATAAGGTCTATGTCTGTAAATATGGTCTGATAGCAAGAACCTATGCCACTGGACCCAGTGGGGCATGCTGTAATTCCAGCAACTCAGGAGGCTGAGACAGGAGGATGGCAAATTCAAGAACTTAGCAAGACCCTCAGCAACTAAGTGAAACTCTATATCAAAACAAAAAATTAAATGGACTAGGGATGTATGTTAGTGGTAAAGTACCCCTGGGTTCAATTCCCAGAACTACCACCCCACCC
>NW_025999914.1:405160-457695 GCF_001458135.2 Marmota marmota marmota | reverse complement strand
AAAAAAAAAAAAGGGAAAAGATAAAAAAAAGAAAAAACCTATGTCTTATGCCTGGATTCTAATTCAGCCCTGTCACTTACAAGCCATGTCCCCTTATCTTCCTAGAGACTTAGTTAACTTATTTGTAAAATGAAGATGATACCTAATTCACAGAGATTTCAGGTTAAATGAGAAAATAATGAAAAATGATTATTATTAGCCAGAAAATATGAGTTTGGTATTATAATAGTTAATTTTGGGTCAACTCTGAGCCACAGGATGCCCAGATATTTGGTCAAACATTATTCTGGATGTTTCTGTGAGTGTTTTTGCATGAGTTTAATATTTAAATTGGTAGACTGCAAACTGAGTAAAACAAATTGCCCTTCATAATGTGGTAGGCCTCATATAATCAGTTAAAATCTGGCTAGAACAAAAAAGTAGACCCTTTCCCAAGTTAGAAAGAATATTTACTATTAATAGTATTCACACTGAAATATTATCTTTTCCCTCTGACTTCAGACTGGAACTGAAACATCTCTTAGCTCTTCCTGGGTCTAAAGCCTTCTGGCCTTCAGGCTAGAACTACACTCTCAGGTGTTTTTGTTTGTTTGTTTGTTTTTTTAGCTTTTTAGTTGTAGATAGACAAAATACCTTTATTTTTATGTGGTACTGAGGATCAAACCCAGTGCCTCATAGGAGCTAGACAAGAGATCTGCCACTGAGCCATTACCCCACCCTGATTCTCAGGTTTTTGACTTGGACTAGAACTAAAACATTTTTCTTCTGGGTCTCCAAGTTGCTGATTCACCCTGAAGGACTTGGAAGATTCTATAATCATGTAAACTAATTCTTTACTATAAATCTCTGTCTTTTTTTGTGGGGGTGGTACTGGGGGTTGAACCCAATGGTACTCTACCACTGAGCTACATCCCCATTCCCTTTTTTATTCTGAGGCAGGTTTCAGTAAGTTGCTCAGGCTGGTCTTGAACTTGAGATCTTCTTGCCTCAGTCTCCTGAACAGCTGATTTACAGTCATGTACCACTACACCCAACTATAACAACTCTATTTCTATATATCTATCTACTGATTGTTCAATATAGATATTAGTTCTGTTTCTCTAGAAAACCCTGACCAATACAGGTATATTGTGTATGATATGGTTGATTTTTATGATTAATTAAATATATCAGCATAATACATAATCAGTAATTAACAACCTGTTTTGGGGGAGAGTTCCATCTACCTAGCTATTTGAGTCAGAAAACTGGCTGCTCTCTCCTCCTTTTATAGTTCATGTATCTGATTAAGTTTTACTGATTCTATTGCTTAGATATCCCTCAAATCCAACCCCTTCTCATTATCCCCCTTTGCCACCACCTTCTCTTACTCAGATTACTACAACTAGTCTTTCTGCTACACCAATCTATTTTCTACATTGCCATTAGTGATCTTTCTAAGAAGGATATGAAATATTGTGTCTGTATTGTGTCTATGTCTGTTACATCTAATGGCTCATCATTACTCTTAAGATCAAGTTCAAAATATTTAATGTGCTTTAACTTTTCTTATGACCTACTTTGCTTATGAATTACTCTTAGTTCTTCAAGCTTGCAATACTCTTTCTTGCTCCTAGGTCCTTATATATCCTACTCCTACTGCCTAGCCTATATAGCTATTCTATCTGCTTCCTATTTATTCATTCACTTAATCCTCACATAAACTTATAAAAAGTAACTTCTTTGCTCTCTTCCCTCACCCTCTTTTGGTATTGGGTATTGAACCCAAGGGCACTCCACCACTGAGCTATATCTCTAGCTCTTTTTATTTTATTTATTTTGAGACTAAGTCTTGCTGAGGCTGATCTCAAAATCCTTCTGCCTTGACCTATAGAACTGCTGGGATTACAGGCTTGAGTGGCCATAGCCAACTTTACAACCTCACTGTATAGAGAAGGAAACTGAGACATGAAGAGGTGAAGAATTTACATAAGGTCCCAAAGCTGAACCTCAGATTTCCTCTAATTTCCCTTGCATCCACAGTACAACAACCTTGGCTTACCTTTGCCTTCTCTTATATTTATACCCTACATTTGATCCAGTAGCAAATATTACTGACTTTACTTTCAATGCAGACAAATAATCTGACCACTATTAACCACATCTACCACAATACTGGTCCAAAACTATCTTTATCTCCCACTTGAATTATTTGCAAGTTTTTTTTTTTAATGAAAAACTTGACATATTTGCAAGTTTTTTTTTTAAGAGAGAGAGAGAGAGAGAATTTTTTAATATTTATTTATTTTTATTTTTTGGCGGACACAACTTGTTTGTTTGTATGTGGTGCTGAGGATCGAACCAGGGCCGCACGCATGCCAGGCTAGCGCGCTACGGCTTGAGCAACATCCCCAGCCCCAAGCTTTTTTTTTTTTAATACTCCTAAATGTTGTTTCCTGATTATGCTCTTGCCCGTCTACAATCTATTCTCATCATGAGTTCCCAGCTAGAGAAGCTTTAAAACATGTCAGATTGTTTTGGGTACTTAACCACCCCCTACACACACACACACACAATAATAATAATTCACATTTTTCCTCTGCTTTATCTCCAAAATCACCAAGAAAAGACCAAATTTTTTATACATTCGATGCCCATTTTTTCCACACCTTCCTCTACCTAATCCATCATTCCTATAAATCTCATCCTTATTCACTGTGCTCCAACCATTCTGGTTTCCCTGTTATTCCCCAAATATGCCAAACAAGTTCCAGCTTTAGGCCTTTGAGCTTGCTGTTCCTTCTCAGATTTCTACTCAAAGATTATCTTCCAAGTGAGGCCCACCTTTACTACTTATCTAAAATTGCGCTCAATGCAAGAAAAATATACCGAAGGTTATGACCGTTAACAAGTCCTCTCATAGGCCTCAGTGTTGATACCTGCCGCCACGTATCCAGCTTCCAATTCTCAGCAACTCGATCGGGGAAGGCTTCTCTGCATCCATCTAGAGTTGGCCATTCTTAAAACCTCCATGCCACAATTCTGCCCTAACCCGAGCCCAATCACCACTCACCGACCAAGGGCCCGCAGAGGTAGCCAAAAGCTCTGGAAAACGTTGCTAAGCTTTTCAGAATGTCAGCTTTAGCTCCCGGCGCACTTTCCTCTCCACTCTAGGATCGTTGGAGGACCTTGACTCTGTGGTGTCCTGCGTAGGCCTCGCTAGAGAGATTTTAAAGCATCCCTGCTCATCAAAGAGGAGAGTGGAATGTGAGCTTATGTTGATATTCTGTTTTTGCTGTACCTGTTTTCATTTTAAAGCGCGAACTTATTTTAGTTTCGCAATGGGCCAGCTCAGTTGAATGTTAGCACAAATAGCCAACATTTCCACTTTGCTCACTTAAATAAATAAAACAAGCTCACACTTCACATTTCTTCCCAATTACAAAAAAATCATCAATGACAATAATTAGTGTCAAAATATTTTGAAAGTGAAATTGAACAATTAAGATATTTGAATTGAAAGGTTTGAAGTGATTAAAAAAAGTGACTGTTATTTTAGGAAAGAGTCATAAAAAAATCCCTTGAATGTAGGTTTCAGAGAGGAAAAAAAAAATCTATATAATATTATTTTACCAAAATAGATTCTATAGCAGAGAATAGAAATAGTTCCTCTTTCCCATCTTGTCACAAACTGGTTTATAGTCTTTGAATAAAATGAATCCTTAAAAAAAATCTGAACAAACTTTTCTATTTAATTGATCAGTTGATAGAAATTTTGAAACATCGTTAAATATTAAAGGAACCATTGTACCACGACGTAGTTCCATGACAAGAAAAATAGCAGGTTCATTATTATGAAGAAAGTTATATTTTTATCCTTGGGCATCAGATACTTGAAAGTATCTTTTAAAAGTTAAATATATTTAACTTAATTTTTTTGTTAGGCTAACAATTTCAGTAAATATTTTATGTGAATTCCTTCTTTAAGGGAAAACTTATTCATTGATTTCATTTTTATCTCTAAAGAAGGGATTGCCCCCCAATTATTTAAAGGATAAACATAACAAAATTTTACATTTCAAAAGGAAGTAAGTGTATCTTACTCTCCCTCTCAAACTCCCCTTCCATGGCTAATTTGTCAAGGCTGAGATCATTGGCATTGAATTGAAAAGCCTATGAAAATCAAAATTCTTAAATAGAGTTTTTAAAATTCAGGGTGTACAATACATTTTTTTTTTCAGTGCGAGGGGCTGAACCTAGGGTCTTGCACAAAGTAAGCAAGGGTTCTACCACTGAGCTACATCCCCAGTCCATTAATTCATTTTAATTAATTTATTTTTTAGCCTGAATCTTTATGTTCTCCAGGCTGGTCTTGAACTCCTGGACACAAGTGATGATTATATCTCAGCCTTTCAAAGAACTAGAACTACAGGTGCAAGTCACCAAACTAGCAAAGTGTGCATGTTAATTAGTCTGTCTGCAACTTTTGGGAGGGGCAAGTGTAGATAAAATGCCATTTTTACCAGGACAGAATAGTCATTGCTAATCATTCTAATTTAAGATTTTCATTTTCCAGAATTATTCTCATTTTTATAAACTACAGTGATCTTTATGGTGCCATCAGGTTTGGATGTGAGGTGTCCCCAAAAGCTCACATGTGAGACAATGCAAGATTTGGAGGAGAAATGATTGGGTTCTGAGAGCCTTAACTCAAGCAGTGAATTAAACCCCTAATAAAAATTAGGTAACTGAAGGCATGTAGGATGTGGCTGGAAGAGGTAGGGTATTGGGGTGCCTGGCTTTGCAGTATATATTTTGTATCTGGTGGGTAGAGTCAGTTCCGCCCTCCACCCCACCCCCACTCTCTGCTTTCTGCTCATCATGTAAGCTGCTTCCCTCCATCACACTTTTCTCCATGATGTTCACTTTCGCCTTGAGCCCTGAGGAATGGAGTCTGCTGTTTATGGGTTGAGACCTCTGAAAATGTTAGCCCTTAAACAACCTTTTCCTCCTCTAAAATTATTCTGGTCAGGTCTTTTAGTTGCAGAAGTGAAAAAGCTGACTTAAACAAGGTCTATTCACTGGATATGCAAAAAAAGACCCCCCCCCCAATATCATAAGTAGAGACACAACTGCACTGCAAATCATGTCACCAAACATAAGATTTGTATTTCTTATCTTCTTGTAATGATGATGCTCTTCCTGTCTGCCCTCAACAGCAAGATCTCTGAATTTCAAAAAAGAAAATTATGTGACCAGTGATTGTTTTAAACTATCAGAATTCTACAAATAAATCTAATAAACTTAACCCTTAGCTAAATATCAGAAAATTTATAACTTTAAGGAATCATATTAATAGGCTAATAAAAATCATATGATGTTCATAAATGCTACAATGTTATTTAATAAAACTCAGTATGCATTTCTTATTAAAAGAGGAGATTCCTAATAAAGTAAAAATAGATGTATGTTTTCTTTTTGGGGGAGAGAGAGTACTGGGGATTGAACTCAGGGCCACTTGACCATTGAGCTACATCCCAGCACTATTTTATATTTTATTTAGAGACAGAGTTGCTTAGCATCTCGCTTTTGCTAAGGCTAGCTTTGAACTCAGGATCCTCTTGCCTCAGCCTCTTGAGCCGCTGGGATTATAGGTGTGGGCCACATTGCCAGGTGATATATGCTTCATCATACAAAAATAAACACATCTTAAATAAAAAATTTCCCTTATATTTGATGATGTAATCTTAGAAGTATCTCCAGAAAAACCTCACTGAACTTGTTGGATTATATTATGGTTTGAACTTAAATGTTCTCCCAAAGGCTTATGTGTTAAATCTGGATTGCCAGCCTATGATGCTACTGAGATGTTGAAAGTTTTAGTAGTGTGGCCTAATGGAAGAAAGTTAGGTCATTGGGAGCATTTCCTTGAGGGGATATTTGAACATCAGCCTCTCCTCTCCCTCTCCCTCTCCCTCCCCTGCCTTATCCCCTTTTCCATCTCTCTGCTTCCTGGCTATTGTAAGGTGAAATGACCTCCTCTGCCATGTGTTGCTCATCACAATGTTCTACCTTCCCACAGGCTTAAAGCAACAGGGCCAATAAGCCATAAATTGAAACTGTAAGCCAAAAATAAACAGTTCTTCCTTTTGTTTTGAACCTGGATGTCCTCTACCATTGAGTCACACACGCGGCCCTTTGTAAATTTGAGCAAGGCTTTCCCTAAGTTGCCCAGGCTGGCCTTGAACTTGTTATATCTTCCTGCTTCAGCCTTCCAAATTGCTGAGATTACAGGTATGCACCACCATTCCTGGCTTTTTCCTCCTTTTAAGTAGTTTAACCTCAGGTATTTTGTCACAGTGACAGAAAACCAACTAACAGAGGTTAAAAATAAAAAAAGACAGAATTTTGCCAAATCTATAATTTCTTATTAAACTGCTTATAGCTAAGAAATGCCTTTATATTTAATTTCTATAATACTATAGAACTTAAAAATTACCATGAAATATCCATTGTAGAGACAGGCCAGTTGGGGATTTTTATGATTGGTGTTTTGTGTTTGGTGAAACATTATTTTAAATAATTTCATGAATTCATAAAATAAAGGTCCATAAGAAAGTTAATGAAGTTTCATAAAATTCACAATCGTAATTTAATTGGCAGAAGTGACTCTAGTTTGATTTTTTGTGGTGTTTATTAGCACTGAATAAAACTGTGTAATTCTGGCGGTTAAGACAAGTGATTTGATCTGTTCAACTTCCTACCTGAGCAGAGTTTAATAATAAGTGATTTTATTGATTTCCTGAAACAAACATAACACAAAATTTTTGTTGTCTGCTTATCTTCTCTTCCACAACCTGTAACCACATAAAGGCAAAAGTACTTTAAAGGAAAAGTTGTTCTGTTATTAACTCCGCCAAGACACAGGTGATACATAATCAAATTATAATTCTCAAAATCTTTTTAAGTCAGGTTAATTGGCTAGGTCCCTCATTAATGGCAATGTTAAATGGCAAGTTACACATAACTACAGTAAAAAAACTGTTAGGAAAATTCTTCTGTAAGTATTATATGTAGTATTTGATGTATTGTGTGTATTTTTTCTTTTTGGAAAAAAGTCCACCAATATTACTTTGATTTTCTTAGAAGTCATAGTTTCTCAGCTTCATCTTTTCCCCAAGTGAGAAAGACAAAAGATGTTTGTTTGGATAATGTTAAACAATCTTGTTAGGTACTAAAGGACAATATGATCAAGTGTCTCCCAGAAAACCAACTCAAATAACAGGGAGAAAGAAGACCGTCACAACGGTGCAAAGATCACACGCCCCAGCCACGGAAGATGAAGAACTGCCTCAAATCCCCCACCTCGGATGACATCTTCCAGCTTCAGGAGTCTCAGTCCGACCAGGCTAGCTTTGGCGAGGGGACACAGCCAGATCAGGAGCCGCTGCTGCCGTCATATCAGGAAAAAGTTCCAGTTCCAGTTTATTATCCAACACCTAGCCAGACTCGGCTAGCAACTTAGTTGACTGAAGAGGAACAAATTAGGATAGCTCAATGAATAGGCCTTATATAGCATCTGCTTAAAGGAGTTTATGACCCTGGAAGAGATGGATCAGAAAAAAAGATCCAGGAGTGTGTGATCTGTATGATGGACTTTTGTTTATGGGGACCCAATTCGATTTCTGCTGCGCATGCACATCACTTGGACTGTATAGATGACTGGTTGATGAGATCCTTCACATGTTCCTCCTGCATGGAGCCAGTTGATGCAGCACTGCCCTCATCCTATTGAAGTGGCACCCCCTTTCTCCACAGAAAAGCCCTCTTCTCCATGGCTGATTTTAGGACTGTCAACAAAAGAGTCTCTGCAAAAGAGTACATTGTAGATAAACTTCCTGTTTTCATGTGGCCCTGTTTACTTGGCTACTGGCAGAGAAGAGAAGATACCAGCACTCCAGGTGCTGAACACCCCCTTACTAGTTTTTCACAAACATATCCAGTATAGTACTTTGAAGAAATGTGCAAACAAGGCCTCTGGCCTTGAGCTGGGCTTCACAGAGATGTCTACATTTTTAAGATAATTTACAATTGGGCTCCATGGTAACAGCTGGCAGGGGGAAGAAAGAAAGGGGAGAAGAAGCTCTCCCCTTCTCAGGTGTTGTCCTTGAAGAGTTAACTTGCCCAAAACAGTGAAAGAAAAAGCTGCTTTTATGTGAACTTTTGCAGACTGTGAACTTCTGAGCCCCTCCCCTTACACACTGGGTATAAAACTCTGAAACTCCCTGAACTCGGGGTTCAGGGGATTAATTGATCTCAGCAAAAGCTGTGCCCTCTGAACCTGGCTGCAGCCAAATAAAACTGTTTCCTGCTGTCTTTGGTGCCTTGCCTCATTTGTCCCTACAACACTATGAGACTAATTGAGCCAGGGTCTCTCGTCTGACTTCAAGTGAACCATTATTTTTGGTGGTTTTGATCTTTGGTCACTGAGCCCAAAGAGCCAGGAATTAGGAATTAAGATCATGCACAAAAATTTCCTAAAAATTCCTGGATGGCTGCAGATGTTGAAGAAAGTTATGTGATATTTTAGAAACTTCCATGGGGGGTGGGGGGTGGGGGTGGGGAGTAGAATGGTATATTTATGTAAAACCTTGATCCAGTGTTTAAGAATATAATTGTATTTAGACCTTGTTATTGCTCCAGTACATAGGAATTGTGTAAAGTGTTAAAAGCAACTGTATATGTTTAAATTGTGTGCGTTGGGGCTGGGGATGTGGCTCAAGCGGTAGCACGTGTGCGGCCCGGGTTCAATCTTCAGCACCACATACAAAAAAAAGATGTTGTGTCTGCTGAAAACTAAAAAAATAAATATTTAAAAAATTCTCTCTCTCAAAAATAAATAAATAAATAAATTGTGTGTGTTGAAGATTAGGAAAGAAGATAGTGGTTATTTTTCCTAAATGAAATAACTTTCTTCTCTCCACCAAATTCTTTTCTGAAGTTAATGGCATTTGGGTCAAGGTTTTATTAAAAGCTACATTTTATAACACTGGCACACACACAAAAAGTAGTTTTAAGCTTGTTTACACAGTTCTTTTTTCCCATTGGAAATGAAATTCATTGCCTTAGGTCTTTTTAAATAGTGTGTTATCATTGGGGCTGGCTCTATGCTTAAAAACCAGTTTATTTATAACCTGTTGTAAGTGCTATATTCTGTTTGCAGTTAGGAAATGCAGAATTTTAAGTGATGCCCTAGCTTGTAAGCAAACTGAGATGCACTATCCCTTTCCTATATAAAAATGAGTTAATGTGTCAATAAATCAATTCAGCAAAGTGGGTTTAACATTACCCTTTCCAACATATTAGCCATATGTTGTTTGATTTCTTTATGAGCACCATGATGGAAACACTCAATTCTAATTCTTTTGGTTGTTAATATGGTGATAAATGAAAGTCAAGGTAAATTTTAAATATTAAGATTTCCGATTTATTGAACTTGAATTATGCCACCATGCTTATGTAAAAATGAAAGTGGCATTATGGTAAAACTTAATGAGAAGTAGTTTCTCAGTTGTAATAATTTTGATTTCTCTTTCGTGCGATCTCTCCTTCCTTATTGTCTTGAACCATAGCAAAATGATACTGCATCTCTCATTACTGTAGTGATGAGATTATTGAAGTTATATAAACACATCTCAGTCCCTGTTTCTTTGAAATGTATCTGTTAAGTCCTGCTAGGTGATTGACAAGACTATTAGGGTGAATAAAGGTAAATGTGATTAATGTTTTGCACACAAATGCAGAATTTTATAACCACATGACTTCATAGCTGTGATCTCAAAAAAGGAATTTATCCTTTAATTTTTCTTGCAGTTAATGTAAGAATACTCTAAATCTCTAAGCTTCTGAAGTGTTAGAGGTAGAGATGGTCTAGTAAAGATGTAGTAGTAATGTTTATCCATTTAGCATGTGTTTATTTTTCCTTATGTACCGAAGGTGATTTATTTGTTCAGCTCAGTGATATTACAGCTAAAAAAACATTCATTAAGAAAAGGAGAAGCAGTCTACACCTAACAGAGGAATCAGAAATGTTTCTTAATTTTGTTGAGTTGAATGTTTGACTCTTTTCTATATACAAAACATAAGTTCCTTAAAGATTCTTCATAATTGTATTATAGAAGAATTTAGTATGTCATACGTACTTAATTTGACATTCAATTGTAGTAGCCATATGTTGTTTGATTTCTTTATGAGCACCAAGATGGAAACACTCAAATGAATTTGAGAAAAATTGGAAGAAATTAGATTATCGGGTTCTGTTAAATTGGTAATGTATCTTGCTTAAATTTCTATTTTTAATGTATATCCATTAGATTATATAAAGCAAATTTAGAGGAAAAAAATAAAAGGAAGAAATATTGTCAAGATACATGATAGATATTTTTTATTATTTGAAAATTTGATTAATAAAACAAAAAGCCTATAGAAGAATAGACAAGTTATAAAGTGTGCTCACACATACAAATTGTAAAACACTCATAAATATATTAAAAGATGCTTTCTCTTACCTCCTAAAGAAATGAAAAGAAAATGAACTGCCATTTTCATCATCAGATTGGCAAATATAAAAAGCTTTTGAAAGTACAATATTGGTGTTGATGTTGGTTTATAAAATGATGCATCTTATTTTATTAGAGAGCACTGTTTCAGTAACCATTAAAAGCACACAGAGCTTAACTGTGACATTCTTAGACTTTCCTTGACAGCCATATCAAAAAGTTCCCCCTGCAAAATCTCTAGACCCATATATTTTTTTTTATAGCATACTGCAACTTGTAACTGTTAATTCTTAAGTCTGTCTCCCCCAATAGAATGTAAAATCCTATCATGGTAGTGATCAAGACTAACTTGATCCTGGGTTTATTCCTAGTTATCTACCACAGTGTGAAGCACATAGAAAGCATCTAATATACTTTTTCCCTTTGATCCAGTAATCCTACTGAAAGACGAACATTTCTAGATGACTCAAAGGATTCTTTTGTTTTTTGTTTTTGTTTTGTTTTGGTACCAGATTTGAACTCAGGAGTACTTAACCACTGAGCCACATCCCCGGCCTTTTTTCTTTTTTTTTTTTTAATTTTAGAGACAGGGTCTCACTGAGTTGCTTAAGGCCTAGCTAAGCTGATGAGGCTGGCTTTGAACTCGAGATCCTTCTGCCTCAGCCTCCCAAGCCTCTGGGATTATAAGGATGCACCATCGTGCCCGGCTTTCAGAGGATTTTTTGGGACCCAATAATTCTATTTTAGATGAATATGCTAGGTATATTGTCACACATCATAGAGATTTTCATTACAGTACTGTGTAATAGTAAAATATAAGAAATACCTTAAACATTCAGTAAAATATAGTCCTTTCATACAATGGAATGCTATAAGTCATTTAGGAGAATGACATGGACAGACGCAAAACATCTCCAAGATCTACCATTAAGCGAAGAAAGCAAATTGTCAATTCCTGTGTTTAGTTTGGAATAAATTGTTTATTTCTAAAAATGAAGATGTAACAGTCTTTCGTCAATATTCCCCCATCTTTTTTGGGAAAACCTCAATCTGGAATGGTCCAGTTTCAACTGTACCATATGTTGGGATGAAGGTGACCTTTCACATTACACTTCCATGCTAGATTCTAGACGCCCACCTTTGCACCTTCAGCTTACCAGTGTCTTGAGCCTTGAGAAGGGTGTTATTCAAATGAGATAGTTTGGCCACTATTGAACTTGTCAAGGTCAGTGAGATATCAGGCAGAAATCACTAAATGACAACAAAGGCCTTATGACAGACCACAAGTTGAGTTTATTCTAGTCTTCCCTAGAGAATCCTGAGTCAGTCTCTCAATGCTAACTCTCCTGTGCATGGAGTACCTCCTGATCTGGTCTTCTCTTCATGAGTTCTGCTCCTCCTTTATATCTTCTCATTTTTTCTTTGTTAGTGCAGGTGACCCCAATCTACTCTTTGGAAGACTCAAGCACCTCCAATCTTCATCGTTTCACTTATATCTCATTTATGGATAAACCCTATGTCCTCTTTAATCAGAACTTGGTTTCTAATAGTCAAAGCCAAGACTTTCTTCAAGAACTTTCAGAAATCTACTATTTCATGTTTTTTTTTTTTAAATCCAACACCACAGGCATATATTGGTTGTCTATTTTCCCTGCCCAACATTACCCTGATTTTCATTCAGCAGATAGCACTCTTCTCCCATGTAACTCATAAACTAACTATACCTGTAGCTCTGGGAGTAGGCCTTTCTGTTTTCCTGGCAATAGCCCTTGTTTTAAGTGGGCATGAGACCCAAGAAAATCTGGATTCTTGTTTGGAATGTGAAGTCAGAAATATTGGCTCTTTAAAGATAGTATAGACAATATTACAAATATTTTCCTATTTACAGGCAGACCAGGAGATTTGGCAGTCTTTTTGAAACCAGTTTGAGGAAAATGACTCATGGAAAAGAAAGATTGGGAAATAATCCCAAGTTTTAGTAAAGCCATACTGGAAATACATTTGCTGTCTAGACTTTTCAGTTTATAAGAATCAAATGTCTTCTATTTTTCAAAAAGCTCATCTGTTAACAGCAACCAGAACTCAATTGAACCCTTTGTTCTTTTTTGAGATTCTTTTAGTCCTTTCGAGGCAAGTGACTGGCTCCAAGAGGCAATGAAGCCCTCCAAAAGAAAGATCAAAGAAATGTGGAAGAAAAAAACCCTTAAAACATTTTTCAGGATAAAGCTAACCTTCATACAGCAAAGTATGCCCTTGTATAAACACAAAACGATGGGAAGATACAGGAGACACCAAAAAGAGGTTTCTTTGGGAAGGGAAACTGGGGACTGGAATGACAGATTTACTTTTACTCTCTTTCAGTAACATTTGAATATTTTAAAAATCATGTGCAGGTATTTTTTTAAATGGAAAATAAAAATAAAATGACTAAAGATATCTCAAAAAGCAGATTTTTTTTTCCCTGAGGGACTTACTAATGTAGTAAGTATAATAGCACTGTAAAGTCTTTTCAAATTATTTTGGTGATGGAAAATTTGTTGTTGAAAGTCCTGCTGTGCAACAAACGTCTTTACTTGTCATCTTTCCCTTTTGTCTTTCTGTACACCATCTCTCGGAAACTGGCTAGAATCTTATTCTCTCTCTTTCTTCTCTCTTCTTGGTTAAAGGATGCAAGAGCTCTCTTTTCATCAGCACTGTAAATTTGATTCTCTTTACGCAGTCTTACAGCCTCCATTCTGCGATGTCTGCTACCACTCATGACATAACCTGAGCATTCAAATGAGGCAATCTCTTCACTTGTCAACCCAATTTCACCTCTTCGTGGGATACGCTTTCCAGCTTTTACATACTCAGCCATAGCTGCACCTTCACCTGGGAGCAGAGCATGACCATAGTTCAAAGGTTTCTCATCTTGAGTGGTATGTATTATAGGTGCTTCTGGGCCTATTAAATCCATTGTATCTGCAGTCTTTGACTGTCCCATCCAGATACCTTCTGGAAATTCCCCTTCTGAAGCTTTACAGCTTGTGTCACTGGATTCTTTTTTAGTCTTCTTATTCTTTTTCTTGTATTTTTTCGCTCTGTGTTTCTTTTTCTTGTCTTTCTTCTTAGGTTTTTTGACTTTCTTTTTATCATCATCAGAGCTAGAATCAGTGTCAGAGACTGAATTACTATCATTATCAGAATACTTCCTATGTTTTCTTTTGGAGGACTTCTTTCTTTTTTTCTTTTTTGAACGACTGGTCTTCTTTTTTCTTTTTTCTTCAGAGCTGGAATCTGAATTGGTACTCTTTTGATTCTTCAGCTCCTCTTCAACTGGGGTATGTTCATCAGAATCTGGCTCAGGAAACTTTGGTGACAGCCCCCACACTTCAGGCGCACCCAACTCCCCAATTCTCTCTCTCTCCTTCAGCCTCCTTTGCTGACAGCTCTCTTCCTTTTCCTTCTCATAGTGTTCTGCCCACTGCCAATCGCCCCCATAGTGGTGGTGACGGTGGTGGTAGCGATATCCCCCATAGTAAATTGAAGAGGAGGACGAGAAGTAGTAGCTGTGGAGGCCTGGAGGCCGCTCCCAAGACCCAGCGCCGCTAAGGGGATAAGAAGGGCCAACGCTCACCCCAACCCAGGGAGGCTTGAGGCCCTCCGGTCCTCGGGAGTGAGGGCGGGAACTGCCACTCCAAGGGGAGTGCCTGTTCCGCGCAGACGGTGGGCTCCCAGAAGAGCTGTGTAGTGGCCTCTGAGAACCTGGGGCGTCCTCGCAATAGCTGGACCGAGATACTGGAGCCATGAGCAGCAGTCCAAATGGCCAACGCAGGACAGTTATTGCAGACACCGAGGCCTCGACACTTCCTGTCTACGCAGGGGCAAGCACTAGGAATGGCTCCTGGGCTCCCCGCGCTCGGCTTCTGCTTCCGTCGGGTTGCCAGGCGAACGCCTGGACGGTGAGGTGCCGGTATCAGGGGAGGCTGTATGGGTCTTCCTTTGGGGAGTGGGTGCCTATTTTTTAAAATTTACTTTCTACAACCTGGGCCCCCGTGAGAAATAAACGAATTAGTTCCTCTCTTGTTGAATCACAGCCTTCCCAAATTTTCCCCCGTTGACTCTCCTCATCTGGGGTCATTTCTTAAGAAACTTAGTTCGGAACCACTTTCTGAAGATATTTTTAGAGCAAACTCTCTGAAATGGCGAATATTTCACATAAAACCATTTCTCCCTGGTCTTAAAATGTACGTAGGCATTTCTCTCACCAGAGTTCTCTCTAGTTAAAGTTGATCCGTTTCAGTTAGCTCATAGACTTTGAAAGTGAAAGATGAGCTAAACCACAATTTAGGAATGATGCTTTCATGATGCTAGGATTGTAAACAATGAAGTGAGGAAATTAAATTGAATAGAACCAAAATATATAATTTGATCTAAGAAGTTTAGTAATGTGATTGAAAAGGACATGGATTAGCACCATACCGTAGACCATTCTAATATAGGAATTGGCAAGCTGGGAGTAATATAAATGAATGATCACACGTGTATGGAAAATATCGCAATGAATAAGGTAAGCACTACAGATTCTCTGTAAATAAAGAAAAAATTTGTTTCGAGGACTTCATAGTTCAATGAAATGGATCTGAAATGTTACTTCAGTTTACTGAAATTAAGCCATGCAGTATTTGATGGGAAATTCAAATATTAACAAACCAATAGCACGTGGGAAAATGAATTTTAGAATATATCCGTTTGTATAGGAAACCTATAACCTACAACAGATGTGGCATATATTTTCTGTAAAAGACCAATATAGTTTAGGCTTTGTGGGCCAAGAGGCAATGTGGAGGATATTATATAAATACCTAGTTTTTGTGTTTTGTTCATTGTTTTGTTTGTACTGCTGGGGATGAAACCCCAAATCTCATGAATTCCAGGAAAGCGCTCTACCATGGAGCTATGATATACTGATAGCAAGAGAAAATACAAATTTTCACACATTTTTAAGATAGGTGAAATATAATTTTTTTTATTCAGAATGCAATTAAAATACAGGGTTTTTTTTTTTTTTTTTTTGGTAATACAGTTTTTCTAACAGGAAGGATGAATTTTATTTTTTTTTGGTACCAAGGATTGAACTCAGGGGCATTCAACCACTGAGCCACATCCCCAGCCCTATTTTGTATTCTATTTAGAGACAGGGTCTCACTGAGTTGCTTAGCGCTTCACTGTTGCACTGTTCACTGTTGCTGGCTTTGAACTTACAATCCTCTGTCTCAGTCTCCCAAACTGCTGGGATTACAGGCAAGCACCACTATGCTCAGCATGAAATTCTTTTTTATACAAATAACATTTTGTTTGATTTTTACTCTTGGACAGCAAAAGCAGCCATAGACATGTAAATAAATGGACCTAACTCTGTTCCAATAAAATTTTATTTATGGAAACTGAATTTTATGTGGTTTCGTATGACACTAAGTCAGGGGTGAGTAAACTACTGTATACAGATAAAAAATGACCCATTCCTCACTCAGGTCATACAAAAGCAGGCAATGAGTCAACTTTGGTTTGTAGACAGTAGTTTACTCACCTCTGACTTGGCCAAAAAAACATTAGTGCAAAAGGTGTGCTTGGGAATAAGAATAAACACATATAATGCATTTTGGAGGTGAGAGGATTTTATTTTTGTGTGTTTTATTTATAGATAACAAATACTCACTAACAGAACACAAATATATTTGAAGAACTTTAAGAACTAGGTACAAGTTTTGGAAAACAATACTTTACAATTATTAAGAAAAGCACCAGATTTTGAAAGTTCAGCTAAAATGAAATTGTTTTTACATGTAACATTTTACTATCGTTCTCGAAATTTCTCAGAATTGTTGCTACAGCAACAAAAAGCTGACTCACATGCATACCGAGAAGTTAAATTTAAGTTATCAATATCACCTAGCTGATGAGTGATAAAGTCAGGATTACTCAGTTGACCTGCTTTGAGAGCCTGTATATCTACCCACTGTGCTAGACCATGAATAGGGTCTGGAAAGAAACAGGAAGGAAGAAAGCAGGAGGAAAATATGTACCTAAAGCAAGGGACTAGAGAGTTTCTGGAAGCAGAGAGCAGCATAAGCCTGGTTACATGCCATGGAAACTGAAATTGGTAACCTGGAGAACAGGCTATGGAAAACAAACAGGTTACCACCTGGTGCTGGGGGAGGAAGTTTCTGGTTACTTTTTCTGGAGTTATCTCAGTGGCTACATTGGCAGTTCACTGCCTAGAATGTGGTAAGGATTTGTGAGGGGATGAGGTCAGGGTGGGAGAGCTTTCCTTCAATTTACTGTTTTTGCCTCAAAGGGAGGAAGGTGGCAGACTAGGGGAGGTGTTGGGGGAGCAAGGACCTGAGGCAGTCATTACTCTGAAACAAGTGCCTGGTGATGTGTTCTGCCTCTCTGATGTTTCTAAGGAACAAAAACTCCTACCAGGGTTCTGAAGACTCTAGGAAACACTGCTTTCTAGCTGTATTTTAGTGTCAATTTTATGCCAGGTTTTTAGGCAAGTTTTACATCAGAAAGAATTGAGGACCCCA
Organism: Marmota marmota marmota; assembly: GCF_001458135.2. Taxonomy (NCBI): domain Eukaryota; kingdom Metazoa; phylum Chordata; class Mammalia; order Rodentia; family Sciuridae; genus Marmota; species Marmota marmota. The sequence goes on along the minus strand of NW_025999914.1, from coordinate 440,588 downwards.
GCAGCAACCTTTAGATTTTGAAGATTCTTGTCCTATTTCTTATGATTCACGGTATGCCGTTCTTTCCTTAACAAACCTCCCTTAAGTAAGGGTAAAGACAGGATCCCTAACGGGTTAATTCGGAGACAACCACCGAGAGGAATTTCCTAGAGAGCCCAGGAAGTGGCTTTGATTCCCCGCGAGGCTTCCTAGACCCCAGCCTCAACTTCTCTCGTGTGTCTGGACAGTGTTCACTTTCACCCCAAGGACATCCTTTGAGAATATTTATTGTGGGATTAGAGTGGGGTGTAGAGGAGTATGCTGCACAAGGCACGAACTACTGGAGAGATCTGTGCAGTTGCGTCTCAGGAAAGATCTGGGTCCCTGGTATGAGAGGAGGGAACCATTTCCAGTTTTACTGGCAAATAGTTCCCATCTTTCATGAATTCTCCGAAGATATTCAACGGGAGCTAGAGTGTGATTCAAGTACTGCTTTTGCTCGGGATGGCTAGAGAACGGAGAGAAAAAACTGCCCTGGAAGCCCACTCTGCAGAAGAGCAGATGGGGATTCTGACTGTGAAGGTGGAGAAGGAGGAATTCGCCTCGGTTACTGAGGAGAGCGCACCCGGTAGCCTCGCCTGGGGCAAGGAATGTTCGCGCCAGCGCTTTCGTGCTTTCTGTTATCCGGAAGCCTCAGGCCCCAGAGAGGCGCTGAGCCGGCTCCGGGAGCTCTGCCGACAGTGGCTGAGGCCTGAGATGTATAGCAAGGAACAGATTCTGGAGCTGTTGGTGCTGGAGCAGTTCCTGACCATCCTACCTGGGGACCTGCAGAACTGGGTGCGGGAGCAGCATCCAGAGAGCGGGGAGGAGGTGGTGGTACTGTTGGAGTATTTGGAGAAGCATCTGGATGAACCCACACCTCAGGTAGAAAGAAAAGGTTTAGTATCTGAGAGCTGTGGTCTGTGCCTTCCTGAAGATCAGAGCGAGGGGTATTTCTTTAAGATCACTTTTTGTATTGTGAACCTCCTTATCGATATTCTGGACCCTTTCTCAGAGTATTTAAATACATAAAGAAAAATATAAAGGATTACAAAAGAACTCAATCATATTGATACACAGTTAGCAAATGATTAAACGTCCAGTAAAGATATATATGTGTTTTTTAAACTTAAATGTGCTAAATAATAAGACCTATTTTGATGACAAAGTCTTAGTACTGCTTATGTCGCATTAGCTTGTTTAAATGTTACATTTTTCTTAGAGACTAGTAAAAAAAAAGACCATTTTTTTTCCTATACAAGTTCACAGACCACTGGGTTTGAACTTGTTAAAAAATGGATGAACTTTTACCTCCATCTTCTCATCTGTTTTACAATGTTTCCTCTTTATCTTTTCCAGTGTTCTTGTGCAAGTTCTCTCAGAGCCTTCAGTTATCAGGAAACCAAGTTTCTTTACTTGGATCGATTCCACTGAGCTCTGTAACAGTGAAAAATCATCTGGAGTCTCTTACATTCTTTATAAAGAATGTGGGAAATTCTGAGCGCACATGAGAAAGAAACTTGAAAACTAACTGATGTCTGGAAGAAAATCTGCATTTAACAAGGACATACCGTGTGCCAAACTCTGTTGAGTGGTTTGGCCTACTATAATCTTATTTAATCTTATTTACTAGTCTCCTAAGCCCCATAAACTAGATACTATTATCCAGATTTTTTTCAGGTAAGAAGAAATATTAATATTCTTTGAGAATTTAGCACCAGATTCCAAACAGTTTCATAAAAGCACAATTGCATATAATGGGAGAGCACAGAGTAATGGTTAAGATTATGGGCTCTTGAATTGTTCTGCCTGAGCTCCTATATTAGCATTGCTGTTTATAAATTGGGTGTCTTAGGTGAGCTACCTAAACTGGACCTCAATTTTGTAGTCACAAAGTTCTAGCTCTTAGGGTTGTCTGAATTAAGTGGATTAATCTTCATAAAGGTCTTAGTGCCTAGAAAGTAGAAATAACATGTAGAAGGCATGATAGAAATGCTTGATGAATGACTTTCAGCCTCCCGGTGGCCACCAGGGGCAAGAACTGCTCTGTTGCAAGGTGGCATTGTTGACACAAGTTCAAGAATCACAAAATAGCCAATTCCAACCAATGAAGGCTCTGCTCAAGCATGAATCTCCTGCATCCCAGCATTTACAAGACAGAGGTGAGTATTATTTTCTGGGCTGGATTGTATGAATCTACTTTTTTTTTTTACTTTGTAGTGCTAGGTGCATGCTAGGCAAATACTCACCACAGACCTACATTCCTAGCCTTGGGCTGTATGAATTCTAAAGACTTGATTCAGTTCCTTATACCCACTGACAGTTACTCTTTTTTTTTTTTTTTTTGGTATTGGGGATTGAACCCAGGGGTGCTTTACCACTGAGCTACATCCCCAGTCCATTTTACTTTTTATTTTATTTTATTTTGGGAATAAAATAAAATAAAATACCAGGGATTGAACTCATGGGCACTCGACCACTGAACTGCAAACCCAGCCCTATTTTGTATTTAATTTAGAGACAGGGTCTCACTGAATTGCTTAGTACATTGCTTTTGCTGAGGCTGGCTTTGAACTCATGATCCTCCTGCCTCAGACTCCCAAGCTGCTGGGATTACAGGTGTGAGCCACCAAGCCTAGTCCTTTTTATTTTTTGAGGTAGGGTCACAGTTGCTGAGGGTCTCCTTAAATTGTTGAGGCTGGCCACAAACTTATGATCTTCCTGTCTCATTGTCCTGAGTTACTGTAACTACAGGTGTGTGCCACCATGACTGACTGTTGATGTTTACTTTATATGCTGATTACTGATCAACTAAAACAGGAATTTGAAACAATAGTAGAAAGTTTTCCTAACCAAACCTAGACATATTAAATAAGACATATTAAATATGTCTTATTAAATATGACATATTAAATATAAGACATATTAAATAAGACATATTAAATAAGACATATTAAATATTAAACTTGGCACCAGGAAAGAATTTATTTTTTAATAACTTAGTGATCTCCTTTCATTTAACATATATTTATGGAGACCTTTTTTATAATAGTCACTGTTAGCACTGGGAATAGAGTCATCAGTGAGACCAAATTTTTGCTCTGGTGGAGCTCATATTCTAGTAGGGAAGATAAAAATGAATCAATAATATAATTTAAGATATTCACAAGTGCTATGAAGAAAATAAGGTAGAATTTGTAAAGCCAACTAAATTTGTAAAGCCAGAAATGGTAGGACTGTTGCAAATTAAAGAGAATACATCTTCTAAATATAAGATTTGTAATGAAAACAGGGTGAAAATCATTTATCAGGAAGCAACTTTGTGTTCTAGGGGGTTCATTCAGGCAGGTTCCCAGAATGTACAATACTTAGACTTACCATTCAACATGTAGTCTTTATTTCTCAACAGAAGTCTTGGCCTAAACCAACTCCTTTTCTGAATCTTGCAGTGTTCATTTCTTATAGGGAAAGTGAGGTTCCTCTCTACTTCTCTGTCTTCTTTATGGGATCAGCCTTATTTTTCTCAGTTTTTCAGAACCTAAGAGGAAAGTACTCTAATACACACTAAAGACAGTTTAACCAAAACAAAAAACAAAAACAAACAAAACCCCTTTTCTCTTCCCATCAACACTCAAGATCAAAAAGTCTAAAAATGAAAAGCTTTGTTTTGGTTTTATATTGTATTCACTTTACCATTCCTCCCAAGAATTCTGCCCATGTTTTTTGTGTGTCTGCAGGAGCATACCAGAACTCCTTAGGCCTTTGCACTTTGGAAAGGAACACACTGTATAAACTTCTCAGCAACAATTTCCTAACCCAGTTTTTTTTTTTTTTAAATTTTGGGGTACTAGGGATTGAACTCAGGGGCGCTCGACCATTGAGCCATAGCCCTAGCCCTATTTTGTAATTTTTTAAAATATATTTTAGTTGTTGACAGTCCTTTATTTATTTTTATGTGGTGCTGAGAATTGAACCCAGTGACTCACACATGCTGGGCAAGTGTGCTTCCACTGAGCCACAGCCTCAGCCCCCCAATTTTGTATTTGAGACAGGATCTCACTGAGTTGCTTAGCACCTCACTTTTGCTGAGGCTGGCTTTTAACTGACTGTTGATGATCCTCTCACCTCAGCCTCTCGAGCCCCTGAGATTATAGACATGCACCACCCTGCCCTGTTCTAACCCAGTTTTTGATCTTAGATTCCATAAGGCAAGGAGGCTAAACACCAGGGTATGTCTTATCCAGAGTTTCTTTCTTTCTTAGTTCTCCAGGTTCCTGGACTTTCTCAGGGAATCATTTGCAGAGAAGATACCCCAGTAGCTGCCAGATCCACTCCACAGTCCCAGGTGAGTTAAAAGCCCTCCCCTTTCTGATACTCTACACACTTTACTATTGGTAGGCTTCCTATTAGGTTCCTCTTTCCCCAGTTCTACCCTACCCCATTCTAAATCCACATAGGATTTGAGTTTTCTCATCTCATCATTGGTTAATATTTGGTGCCCACTTAAGAGGCTTTTCCTGTTTTCTTACAGGAAAGGGTTCTCTGTGCTTCCCTTTTCTTTGGTTAGCCCCTTCATCAGTGGGATTTTTTTTCTTCAACAACTAAATATTTCATTGTGATGGTGGTTTGTTTTGTGGGGTGTTTTGTTTAGGCAGTGAGGAGGATTAAATCAAGGGCCTTACACATACTAGGCAAGTGCTCTACCACTGAACTACATTCCCAATTTTGTTTTTTTGCTTGTTTATTTATTTATTTATTTATTTATTTTTGTGGTGCTGGGGATTGAACCCGGGGCTTTGTGTGTGTGTGAGGCAAGCACTTTATGAACTGAACTATATCCCTAGCCCTATTTTTAACGTGGTACTGGGGATTGATCCCAGGGTGCTCTACCACACCTATAATCCCCAGCCCTTTTTATTTTTTGAGACAGGGTCTCATCAAGTTGCTGAAGCTGGCCCTGAACTTGTGATCCTCTTGCCTCAGCTTCCCCTAAGTAGCTGAGATTACAGAGTGTGTCACCACTCCCAAAAGGAAGATTTACTAAACCTAGATTTTCATTTCTCAGTCTTTAATGTCCTGCTTGAAGTACTCAGTGTTTGCAGAGTTTTTGTATTTTTTTCTTACCTCAGATCTAGATTTCATTGTATTTTAAAAACCATTAATGTAAATAAGCCCTTACCTGCTCCTTTACCAAAGCATACCACACATCTTTTGGAGAGTTTGGATATGGTTCTACTCCTTTTGTTTTGCCCCTTGTTTTCCAAACCTTTTCACTTTCTGAACTGTTTAGATATTTATATGAAAGTACTTACATCAAATGTAATTGTTTCTTGCCTTTGACAGTTCTTTTAAATAAAGATTTTATTGAGATAGGGTTAGGTAGGCCCTTTTTAAAGAACTCCTTTAAAGAATTATGTCTGTTCTTTGCAAGTATCCTGCTTTGGGAGTGATTATAGGCAAGAAGTACTAAGTGGGATTATTTATTGTTTTAGAGGATGCTGAAAATGGAAAACGTGGCCCTGACCTTCTCTCCTGGTTGGACACAGCTGAATTCATCCCAAATGAACCTCTACAGAGATGAAAGGCAGGAAAACTGTGGACACCTGGTTTCCCTGGGTAAGATTAATAGTCCCTAATTTTTACTAAGGTATCTTTTTTTCTTTAATTTGTGTATTAGAACCTAACGGATTGTTAGAACATGTTTGGAGTATGTTTGGTTTCAGAACCACCATTTCTGAACCCCTGTTGATGGTCAGATGTATAATTAACTCCTAAACCTCTGTTCCTTGCTTTCTTCTCTATCATGTCAGTATTCTGGTCAGTTTAAATGAGAGGAAGTAGATACAAACCTTGGTACAGTTGTGGCTCAAGTAGGTGCTCAGTAAATGTTGATTTCCTTTGAATTTCTAGCCCTGACAAAAGAGAAAACCTGAAGGGCCTCTTCAGGAAATAGACCATTGAGTCAAACAGTGTGAAAGTTAGTAGTAACCTCAGACATTGACTACAGACTACACCCTCTTAGAGGTGAGAGTGAAGAAGCACAGAGGGTTATCCGACTTGTCAGAGGTCACACAGCTCATTGATGGCACAGTAGGTGCTCTGACTCAGAACTCCCAGCACCAATGTCTATTCTGTTTGGGGATCCTACTTCTGCCCGAAATAAGAGCAGAAATAACAACTTGTATCATTGATCAGTGATCAGTTTCTAAGTTTCTACTTTTGCTGTTTGTTACAGAATGTTTCAGAAATCCTTTTGCTTGGTCTGTTTACGATTGCCTTCTGCTCAGACCTATCGGTATCTAATCCTGGGTCTATGACTCTGCCTTACTATTCTTTCAAGCCTCCACTCCATAAGTGCTCAATATAGTACTTTGTTTTTGATACTCTTCTTCCACTTCTTTCATTTCCAGTTGTCCCCTTCTTTCAATGGCCCCATTTCCATTCTCAGGTCTCTTTCCTCTCCAGCATTCCTTTTCCTCCATTATTCCTACCCTTATTTTTGAACTTAAATTCTCATCCTTGGCAAGCATATAACTCTGTAATTCTTGCCTCATCACTTTTCATCACAGAGCTTTGCTCCTATAATTAACAGTTGTTGGTTTGTTGTTTCAGGTGGTAAAATACAGGCTACAATTCAGGATTTGCCTCCAGCAAAGGAACATCTAGAAAAGCCTGGGCAGAAATTGTACCATCTTGGTGAGGACATTGCACAGATCTCTGCAGGTGCAGAAGCTGGTGAACAGGATGAGGGTGGGTTGCAAAGAAAGCAGAAAAATGCCACAGGGAGTAGGCGACACATTTGCCATGAATGTGGAAAGAGTTTTGCTCAGAGTTCAGGCCTGACCAAGCACAGGAGAATCCACACTGGAGAGAAACCCTATGAGTGTGAAGACTGTGGGAAGACCTTCATTGGGAGCTCTGCCCTTGTCATTCATCAGAGAGTTCACACTGGTGAGAAGCCATATGAGTGTGAAGACTGTGGCAAGGTCTTCAGTCACAGTTCAAACCTTATCAAACATCAGAGAACTCACACTGGGGAGAAGCCCTATGAATGCGATGACTGTGGGAAAACCTTCAGCCAGAGCTGCAGCCTCCTTGAACATCACAAAATTCACACTGGGGAGAAGCCATACCAATGTAAGATGTGTGGCAAAGCCTTTAGGCGTAATTCACATCTTCTGAGACATCAGAGGATCCATGCTGATAAAAATCAGGAGCCTGAGCATGGAGAGGCCTGGGAAGGTCACAGTAGGATGGAAAGCCAGTGGGAAAATGTTGGAACTCCTGTGTCTTATAAATGTAATGAGTGTGAAAGAAGTTTTACTCAGAATAGAAGCCTTATTGAACATCAAAAAATCCATACTGGTGAGAAACCCTATCAGTGTGATGCATGTGGAAAAGGCTTCACCCGAACTTCATACCTTGTTCAACATCAGAGGAGCCATGTAGGGAAAAAAATTCTGTCTCACTGACTATACATGCCAAAGTTGGGGCTTATTTGTAATTCAACTGAAGCTAGCCTGGAGCACTACAGAAATTATAGGCCAGGGCTTTATTTACCAGTGCATCATCATGTGTTAGGAAACAATCTGAGATGAATTATCTTCCACATTCTAGAAATTGGTTGGAACCAAACTTTTTTGAGGAATGTTGTCTGGAAAAGGTAGACTTAAAGTGTTTTATTCTTACCTATTGGACTTAAATGGCCTTTCAGAATAGCTAAATGCCACAGCAGTATTTTTGTTTTCTCCTGGATGGATAATTCTTAATCTGGGGGGCTGCTGCTCTTACCATTCATTTTCCAATAATGAATCCTTCATGAGTAGGTCAGGTTCATGAGATCTTTTACCCCTCATTGTGCCTTGCATATAGGTGCTAATAAATATTGACTGGATGTATCTGTGAAATGATCTGCATAGCTCTGGAAATCTGTGTCTAGATTTCTGAGAGATTTGTAACTAATGCCATTTGTGTTTTGTCTGATTCTCAGATTCTAGATTCTGGGTCAATACTATGTATTTGTGCCAAGTATATAGTATTGCCAGATTTGGGGTTGGGGAATCCATATTTCTTCATGAGGATAGTACTAATGGTAAGAATGCTTTAAACAACTTCTTAATGATTAAGATATTGGGAGATGGCTTCATCCATAGAATTGTATTATTGCAATCAGGTTTGATACTCTTTTGCATTCAGGTAAATAAAAATTAATTTATTAAGTCAGATAAAATGATTATGAATTTTGATGTAAATTCTCTAATGTTCAACATCTTCTTTGTCACCTTTTACATATCTTGGGCCTAACCAAGTTATAAGATACCCTGTATATTCTTCTCCCCCTACTTAAAGTCAACTGCACAAAGGCTTATGACAGCTAAGCTTAAACTTCCTCCAGGTCAGAGCAATCTCATTAAATATTTATAATTATTATTTGTGGCTTTAAAACTTCCCTGTGGGATGGGAATAGGAAAATTGGATTAGTGGCAGGTTATATGAATAGAAACCCAACTGTAGGTAGAAGCACATTGAGAATCTTGAGCTTCTAAAGAAAAGAACTCTACAATATCCAAAGAATCAACATATGAAATCAAGACTCAAAGCTGTGAGTTAAACATGAGAAACAAGACTTTTGTGATATCCCTTATTTTCCACCCAAATCACCTCTGTTCTTCAAAGACTGATATCATCTTCTTAGGTGCTTAAGTATATCACTAGCCTCCAGCCTTGCCAGACTATGTCATAAGTGGATTCTGCTTCTGATAACTGCCTGACCATGTTTTATTCACCCAACAGCATAGTGTTCATGTCTGTTCTCAAGTGCCATTTCTGGATTCCTGCTCTGAAGTACTGCAGGCTGATTAGGTACTTTCAAAACAGAAGGGCTCTTCATTTAATAATCCTCTGTTTAATCTTTCGTTGCCTTTATTATCCCCCATTTTAGTCCAGTTTAAACTTCTTTAGTTTCCAAATCTGTAGACTTTCTCTACTTAATCTTGTCTAGCTTTTCAAAATTTCATTTTAAATTAACCTTACCAGCTGGCCATTTCCTTTTGTCTTATAATCTTTACCTTTTCTAAATTTTTGCTAATCTTAGAATGACTTTTAACATTCAAATTCATGATGGGCTAGTGTTTTAGTCAGCTTTTTCACTGCTATGATTAAAGGATCTGACCAGACAAATTGTAGAGGAGGAAAAGTTTATTTGGAGGCTCACAGTTTCAGAGATTTCAGTCTATAGACAGTGGGATGCATTCCTTGGGATTGGAGGTGAGGCAGAACATCATGGTGGAAGAGTGTGGCAGAGGGAAGCAGCTCACATGATGATGATGATGATGATAAGGGAGAGAGAGAGAGAGAGAGAGACTGTACTCTCCAGATATAAAACATATACCCATAGCTATGCCCCCAATGAACCACTTCCTCCAGCCATACCCCACCTGCCTCCAGTTACCACTCAGTTAATCCCATCAGGTATTCACCGATTAGGTAATTTCTCCTCCAAACCTTCTTGTACTGTCACACATGTGAGTTTTGGGAAACACCTCACATCCAAACCATAATAGCCAGCAACTGTATTTTTTTTTTTCTTTCTCGTTTGGTACTGGGAATTTAACCCAGGAAAATCTACCACTGACCCATGCCCTCAGTCCCTTTTTAATTTAATTTTGAGACTAGATCTGGCTAAATTGCCCACGTTGGACTCAAACTTGCAATCCTGCCTCAGTCTCCTGAGTATCTGGGCTTACAGGTGAGTGATATCAAGCTCAGTGGTATTTAACTATTTCTGGAATTACATGAAGAGAGGCATGTTATAGAAACCAGAAAATTATACAAATATAATTCTGAAATTAATAGAGGACCCCTGGACCTCCTTTCACTCTTCTGGCCCTAAAATCTCTGTAGAGGAGAGGAATGTCATAGAAAAGTATTTTTAGTACCTACTATGCTAGACAGTGGAAGGGATAAAACGTACATACCTATATACTTAGGTTTTTATTATGATAAGTTCGACAAGATTTGTAACAGAGAAGATAGTACACTGAGAAATAATCTTGTGAGTGGTAAGCTGAAGGCTATAGAAGTTCAGAGAAAGGAAATACTACTTGTGGGGTATGACTAATTATTATATGGATAGGATGACATGTTTAGTTGAAAAGATCATGACTTTGTTAAATTCAGTAAATAAGGCAAGTTTGACGAATTAGGTAAGGGAGCCAGAGCAAAGAGTTTAAACTTCATTCAGGAAGTACTAGAAAACCACTGACATTTTATGATCAAGATCTTATCTGGGAAACTATTTGACAGTATTATATAATTTTACAAAGTTGTGAAAGTCTGCTTATACAAATAAGAAGTGTTACCTAAAAATGAAATTATTTTACTTTGGGGCATGCTGGTACACACCTCTCAGTGACTCAGGAGGCTAAGGTGATAGGATCACAAGTTGCCTTAGCAATTTAGCAAGGACCTAAGCAACTTAGTGAGATTTTGTTTCAAAAAGGGCTGGGGGTATACCTCAGTGGTAGAGCATCCCTGTGTTTAATCCCTAGTACTACAAAAAATAAAAAATTAAAAAATAAAATATTTTGCTGATAGTCTTTTATACACTCTACTTTTGTATAAGATAAATGTGTCTTTATAAATAAGTGAATTATATTTCTGGCCTTTTTTAAATACTGGGGATTAAACCCAGGGGTACTGTACCACAGAGCTACATTCTCAGTCCTTTTTATTTATTTATTTATTTATTTTGATATAGGGTCTTGCTACATTGCCAAGGCTGGCCTCAAAGTTGTGATCCTTCTGCCTCAGCTTCCCCAGTCACTGGAATTATAGGTCTGCACCACCGCACCCACCTTCTCTAGACTATTTAAAGGATGAGCAAAAAGTCATCTTCAAATAAAATTGAAAATTGAGACCTAGTAAACTGCTTAGCTAAAAAAATAAGCAGCATATAAAGTATAAAACAATAAACTATTCATGCTTTCTTAAGTTGATTTTAGGAATTTTAGCATTGGTTAGCTGGCATTCTATTTCATTTCTCCTGGTCTTGGGATGTAGCTCAGTGGTAGAGTGCTTGATTAGCACACACCAGGGCTTGTGTTCAATCTCCAGCACCATAAAAAACCAAATACACAAATTCCATTTCTCCAACTGAAAGCCAGGTAAAACCCCTCTATTTCTCCCTTCTGCTACTTAGGTAGGATGAATGGTTATAACAAAAATAACTTTTGATGAAGAGTCCACCTAGATTGGTTCTTAATTTTGGCAAAGATGTGTGTAATGCTGCAGAAGACCTTTTCTGCCTCTTCCTTTGATGGGAGAAAGAATAGTAGGAGTGACAACTTATTTCACAAAGTTGTAAGGGTCTGCTTATACAAATAAGAAGTGTTACCTAAGTACTCTCAAAATGTTAATAATTGATAGATAACTGGAAATCACCTTGTTAGCTGAAACCTCCATATTTTGGAATCATAAATGTTTAATAATAAAGACTACATTTGAAAAGTATCCTGTAGCTTTTTGGCAGTATCTTATCTTCCAATGATGCCCTACATCTGTATGATACTCTTTCCTCATTACCCATGATGAGAACTTCAACCACTAAGTAAACTCAGTTTATCTGCTTTTCTCTAAAAACTTTTTTTAGTCCATTTTTTTTTCTCATGATAGTAAAATTGAGTCTTACAGATTCAAATGAGGAAACTGTTTTTCCATCAGTTTTGTCTAGTATGTATTTTCTACATTTCAAATAATGTTGCTGCTATAGAAAATTTTCAGGATGACCACTTTTCTGTTAACTTTTTTTGGTGAATGTTTCACTTTACCTTACTATATATATATATATGGTTTTCTATTTTTATCTACCCCCATTTCTCACTTGGTTTATGGCATTAGCAATCCCTCCCTATTTGCAACATCAATCTAAGACTCTGGAATTTGAAATTGCAAGTTCTCCTTGTTCTCTTTCACAACTAATAATTGAATGTACATTGTGATATATTCTTGTCTGCACTGTGTATTTTTTAAAATTAGGAATTGGGTCATTATCTAAAATCTTCAGAACACCTTTCCAAATCTCTTTTTAAAATTTCAATTTCTTGGGTTCTTCAAGGTTTTCAGGAGTCTGGGAAAATTCCTAATGTAACTTATTAAATGCAAGCAGTATGCCATATTTTAAATTTTCTCTGAGTGAATTCTTAAACAGATTACACATTGCTTAATTCATCAAATAACAAGTTCTCATGTATTAATTAAAGTGTTAAAACCTTTAACCATTTTCTCCTTCTGTCTCATCAATTCTACCCATCAACATTGGGAGCCTGGGAAATGGAGTTGGTACCTTTCCAGGCCCATTTGTATATAGCACAGGACATAGAACAGCTGGTTTGGGGCTGAGAGATATACAAGATACATGTGAGATATTCAAGAGATATGTGAGATATGTATTAGGCTTACCATTATATTTTCTTCTAGCAGAGTTCTTATTAAATGAGTGAATCTGAAAATTGAGTCAACTCATTCTTTTGTCTTATTATAATAAAACAAGGTCTCTTAGCACCTACTGATGGAATCCAAAGTGCTGGCATTCTTGCTTCCAGTAATACCAGTCTTTTCCTTTTTCTAAATAAGTTTTGTGTCCCCACCATTCATTCAATAAATGTGATGGTTTATGTCATATCTGTGATCAAACACTAAGGAATTAAAGATGAATGAAAAAGAAGATGAACAAGATTTTGGCTTTGCCCTTGAAGTGCCTGAGAACTACCCTCTATTCTTACATGTTAAGTTTTCATTTGTGGTATATTTTCCAAGTTGACTCAGAAACTGATCATTTTTCATTACCTTCCTGCTGCCATCCTGGTCTAGGACACTCTGTCTTTCAAATTTATTAGTATGGTAGCTTGCAAAAAGTTTGCAAGAGTGGACTCTTGCTCCCCTTATTCTCTTCTCAATATGTCAGTGAAGAGCATATTGAGAAAATTTAAAATCTATTTTTAAATATATGTTGTATCATTCTTTCACTCAAAACCCTACAATGGTTTCCATTTTTTACCAAAATCAACAGCCCAAGTCTTTACAGAGGTGGACAAATCTCTTCAAAATTCTGGCTTCCCATTACCTCTTTCACCTCATCTCCTATCTCTTACCCCCTCTCTCAGGCCTGGCCCAGGCCTCCTTGTTTCTTTTTATTTTCTCTTTCCTTCTTCCTTCCTTCCTTCCTTTCTTCTTTTTTCTTTATGTGGTACCATGAATTGAACTCAGGGCCTCACACACATTAGGCAAGCACTCTGCCACTGAATTATATCCCCATTCCTTTTTATTTCAGTTTGAGATTGGGTCTCCCTATGTTGATGAAGTTGGCCTCGAACTTGTGATCTTCCTACCTCAGCCTCTGAAGTAGCTGGACCTTATCACTTTTTGAATACAACAAACATACATATTTTCAAGACCTTTGCTCTAGCTATTTCCTCTTCCTAGAGTAATCTACTTGACTAACTTTCTTACCTCTTTTAAGTCTCCTCCCCTCAAAGGCCGTTTTTTTTCAATAAAGCCTACTATAATCTCCTTATTTAATACTCAAATTGTCCTCTATGCACTAGCACTCCTGATCTTCTCCTGAGCCTGATGAGTCTTTTAAAAAACATTTTATCTTCTTCTAATATATTGTATGTTTTATTTATTTACTTGATTATTTGTCTGACTCCCCCAGCTAGAAAGATGAGCCCAGGATATTTGGATGTCTTGTTCATTTATGTATTTTAAGTCCTGAAAACATTTCCTACTGCATAGGTACTTAATAAATTATTTGTTAAAAAAATGAATGCTTGTTCATAGATTATGATCAGTCCTTATATTCCAAATAGATGGAAAATATGTCACTATTAACCCTTTCAATATATCAAGCCTCTCATTATATCTTCTGGTTTTCAAATGTAGTTGTGGTATATTACTGTCACGACTCCTTCCTTCAATAATAACAGGATTGTTTCCAGGTTTATAGCATGTGTCCTGCTATATTTCCGAAGCAATAAATACATCCATGCTTCACTGAAAATTCTGTAAAAGAATACTAAAATCACTTAAAATAAAGGGCTGGGGATATAGGTAGGAGTAGGGCACTTACCGAGGCATGAGGCCTTGGGTTCAACTTCTAGCACTGCAAAAATAGATAAATAAGAAAAGTAAGAATGATACTTCTTAGGAATGCATACATATGTAATAGAATTATATATAACAAAAGAAAGCAAGAAGTGAATAAAATTGGGGTTCAAGGTAGTTGATGTTTCTTCAATTGGAAGAAGTCAGGTAGCTGAAATAAGGGGTAACAGATAATGGATATATAGGTAGTTTTCTTTTAATAAATATTTTGTTTCTTTTTGGGGTGCTGGGGATTGAACCCAGTCCCTTGTGCATGCTAGGTAAGCACTCTATCACTGAGCCACACCTCAGTTGTACATGCAGTTTTTAAGGTCTAATCTTTTGTATGGCAGGTGAATGCTAATTTAACTATTAAAAATAACTCTAAGTTACCAAAGTTATAATCAAAAGCATGTCATTTAAATACCAGTGATATGAGTGCATTTCAAATAACATCAAGGATTATAATTAATCTAATTGACACCCAAAAGAATTGCAGAAAGAGAAAAATGGATGTCAGTTCCAGCTTGTATTTTTTAGAATAAACTTTGTGAAGTTGGTATGCTGTGTGTTAGATTATTTATTTTCCTTGTGATGGGAAAATGTTAGTAATGGCCTTGACTTAAAATCTAACTTCCTATGCCACTTATGAAGAAATTTAAAAAAAAGAGATAGAGGTTTGGATCAAGGGGGGATTCAGGCTGGGTAGGTTGGTGCATACCTGTAATCCTAGCAACTTGGGAGGCTAAGGCAGGAGGATTGCAAGTTGGAGGCTGGCTTTTGGCAATTTAGTGAGACCCTGTCTCAAAATAAAAAATAAATGGCTGAGAATGTAGTTCCAAGGGTGTGGTAGAATACCCCTGGGTTCAATCCCCAATATCCCAAACTGAAAACAAACAAAAATATGAACAAAAACCTAACCAAACCAACTAACCAACCAACTAACCAACCAACCAATCAAAGAACAACAACAACAAAATCCCACACAAGAGGGAACTTAGTCACCAGATATGCTTAATAATTTCTACCTGAATCAACGTTTATATTTTAAGTTTATTCTAAAAGTATACAGAGGAAGTGAGGAGGAGAAGGTATAAATTTAACAAAATGGGCTACAAGTAGATAACTGTTGAAGCTGGGTGAATATGTGCATGGGGGTCTACTATGCTATTCCACTTTTATTTACATTTTCCATAAAATATTTCATTCATATTATCCCCAATTTAAATTAAGAGTTGAATGCTTTGTGCAACATATTTAAGAATTATTCAAAACAGTGCAAAGCTCTAATTGTACAGTTGTCTGAGCAAACTGCAGGATTTTCCTGCTTTTACCCCTATATGTTGGGAAACCTCCAAACATCAAGTCAAATAAATTAAAGGAAAGAAATGGAAGAGAGATCATAAAAGGGAATACAAAAGGCAAAGAAATCTTTTGATATCTTCAAGCCTTAAGACTTGTTTTCATCCCAAGGAGGAGGAGATTCTTCCTTCCCTTGAGTAAACTGCACTGGAAAGAGTTTCCTTTGAGAGATTTGGGAACTCACAAGGCTACAAACTCTTCTTTGATTTTTTTTAAAATATCTATGCATGGAAGAATTGTTTTTCTCTGGACTTAAGCAAACATAAGAGAAAGAATTAGGAGATTTCCAACAGTAGCTTGTGTAGCATCTTATCTAGTCAGTGTTCAATTCCTTGAGGTGTCCTTCTACTCAGAAGTCTTTGTTGTGGCCTTGTAATCAGAATACAAGTGATTTTTTTGTAACACTGAAGATGTGATAGAAAAATACTAAGGTAATTTCAGGTGACTAAGGAAATCAGAATTTTAAGGAGATTAGAATTTGTGGTTAAAATCCTAGGGTTATCAAAGAGACATGATATTAAAAGTGTACATTAGAACCTGGTAAAAGGTATAGGAAAACTCTAATCTTTTTTTATAAGTCTAAAATTATTCCAAAAGGAAGAGATATATAGGAAAACTCTAATCTTTTTTTATAAGACTAAATTTATTCCAAAAGGAAGAGATTATTGAAAAGTTCAGGCTTCAGGTTTAGTTCTGATGCTTGGGACTTTCTGAATTTGCGATACCTCATCTGTAAAATGGGATAATGATAAAACTTATTTCCCTGTGTGATTGTTGTAAGGAACAATGGTGGTTAGGTAAAGGAATGCCTTCTGTAAACACTGAAGCACCAAGCCAATGCTGGTCACTATTCTAAGGCAGAGTCAGAAGGAACCAGTAGGGTGGAAAGGAGTTTATAATGTAGGCATGGGTCTCAGGGAACACCAAAGACCCATCTATTATAAAACATGAGCAGAGTTCTGTTATTTTTAGGAATTAAACACAAATACCAGATCTTTTATGTGTGCTGATGTAAGCAATGCCATTTATTATATTAGCAGCCGTCTAAAAGATAATTTTAAAAAGGGACAAAGTAGTAAGAACAGGAAAAGGGCAAATGAACAAAATGGAAAGCAGCAGCTTCAAAAACCCAAACATTCCTCTTGGGAAGTGACTGGGTCATTGGTTAGTATTTGTTCCAAACATATTTAGTGGAGACAGGAAGGAAAGCAGCATTTTCTCATCTTCCTCACAAAACTTGGCCAGTGCTCCAGAAAACATGCTAAAGCAGGGCTAGACAGGATCAGCCCCTACATGGATCTTCTGATGGCGGATAAGATTGCAGTGGCAGTTAAAGCTTTTTCCACCTTTTAAGCACTGGTGAGGTCACTCCCCTGTGTGGCTTCTCTGATGCTCAATAAGAAATGAACGAGAACTGCAGCTCTTATTGCACTGGCTGCACTGATAGGGCTTTTTGCCCTTGTGGATTCTCTGATGCTGGATAAGACCCGCACTCTGGCTGAAAGCCTTCGCACATTCTTTGCAGTGGTACTGCTTCTATATATTATGGATTCCTTGGTGATTAAAAAGGCTAGAACTTCTACTGAAGGACTTCCCACACTCATTACATTCATAGGGTCTTTCACCAGTGTGAGTTCTTTGATGTCGAATGAGACCTGAACTCTGAGCAAAGTTCTTCCCACAAACATCACATTTGTGTTGCCCATCTCCTAAGGAGTTTTTCCACTGCCTCTCTATCCCACCATTAGGTTCACTAACTTCTTCATTTCGAGGATCCTGGTGTGATATCTCCCTGGTCTGACCATGAAACATTTTCCCATGTGGTTCTACTACCTTAGGACAGTATTTCCCTAGCACCAACTCTCTGTCTTCAATCTTGGTCATTTCATCTGTTAAAAAAAAAATCTAGGTAAATAAATGTCACTTGATCCCAGCATCTATGATAGGATCACTATGTCCACAGACATACATCATACCATATGGAAGATTTTAAAAGCTGAAGAGCTCGTGTGTTAATATCTTTTCATAGGTAATGAGGAAAGTTTGCCCTCATTATCAGAATGTCGCTCAGTCTGTCCCCATGTGGACTTAGCCTGGGGAAAATTTTTATGCTTCTTCATGGACGTGGGAAAAGATCAGGGTGGCTTTTCTGGAGTTTACTCTTAGGAGTCTTTTTCCCTTTTGAGATAGGAAGCTTCAAAGAGAGAGTTTCCAAGGAAAGTTACTTTATATATATTGATTCATTCATTTATGGAACAAATATCAAGCTTTACCATTCCAGGTATTTCATGTAGTACTTCATGACTTTCAAATCCACAGCCATCCAAGTTGTATTCCCATAAGGCCTCTCTGCTCTAGCACCTCTCCTTTTCTGGAAAGAGCAAGGCTTTCTCTCACTTCCTTCAAGTGTTTGTTCAATGCTTACCTTCTCAATGAGGCCTATCTTAATTCTTCTAATTAATAAAGCAATCTGTTTGCTTAATCTGTTGCTCTTTTTTTTTTTTAATTTGAGATGGGGGTCTTGTTACCCTGGTCTCAAAATCCTAAATTAAAGTAACCCTCCTGCTTGAGTAGTAGCTGGGTCTACAGGTACATGCCATTGTGCCGAGTTCCACTGCACTCTTAACCTCCCTTATCTTGTTCTATTTTTTATTTATTCAACAACATTTATTACCTTCCTGCATACTAGATGGCCTTATTTTTATGTTGATCATTGTCTCTCCATTATTACAATATAATCTCCATGAGAGCAAGATATATTTTATTGCCTTAGAATAATGCCTGGCACATAGTAGTTCCTCAAAAATGTTTATTGAATGAATAAATGAAGAAAAGGGAAAGGATTGAAACCAGTTCTACTATTTTATGATCTCAATTGACTGGCCCAACATTGACACCTAAGGCAAAGGCCGCACCACTATCCATATTGGGCAGTGTCCAGACAACCAAATTATGACCTCTCTGCTTAGAGAAGCATAAGGAAAAATGGTGAGAAACAGACCCAAATTGTCTAAATACTGGAAAGCAGCTGCTGTGTGATCTTGGACTTCCAACTTGCAACCCAGATGAAACCCAAAGAAAACAGCCTCTGACCTCCTCTTTTGACCAAAATATCTGATTCTTTCTTCCACATTTAACTGTATTGTTCTTCACATACCTCTTAGGACTCCTCTGTTGTTAGGCCATGGCTCTTCTCCTCCTTTTGGCTGGGGAATTGCAACAGGTTTGGAAAACAGAAATTTGTCTGCATAGAACAGATGTGCCATAAGTAGGATTCGTACTTCCCTTTTGTTCAGACTTCACAATTACATCTGAAATGTTCAAGGAACTAGGGAGAATATAAAAACCAGAATACATTCCATATTTTAATAATTACTATTCATATGACCTTCATGGCTTATTAAACACTTTCATATGTATTATCAAATTGACTCAACACAACCCCCCTTGATGTTATTATCCTGCCTCTTTATTTTTATTCTTTTTTTGGTACCAAGGATTGGATCCAGGGGCACTTAACCATGAAGCCACATCCCCAGCCATTTTTATTTTTTGTTTCCAGACAGGGTCTTGCTAAGTTGCTGAGGCTAGCTTTGAACTTGCAATCCTCCTGCCTCAAGCTGCTGAGCTGCTCTATTCCACCTCTTTAAAAAATTGGTGGTAAGGGGCTGGGGATATAGCTCAGTTGGTAGAGTGCTTACCTCACATGTACAAGGCCCTGGGTTTAATTCTTAGCACCCCCCCCAAAAAATTTTATATATATATATATGTATGTATATGTATATATATATGAATGAATGAACGAACTGGGTCAGGGGAAGATAAGACAGATGTATAGCCAGACATATTATATATAGAAAAAAGTCTGGAAAATACACAGCAAATTGTCAAGACTAGTTACTCCTAAGTGCAAGGATTTAGAGAACTTTCATTTTTTCATTATATAAGCTTCTATGTTGAATTTTTTTGTAATCAGCATGAACTAAAAAGAAACTCAATAAGCTGAATTAAGACAACACTGGCATCAATATTCTATAGTGAGAACTCTAATTTATAGAAGCCCTTTGGATACTCTCCTATAGCCAGGGTCAATACTTAATAGTTCAACAAATGAATGCCTCAACAGATGTATGTGTAGGTGGATGAATTTACTGAGCTGTGCTTCCTAGAAAGGTTGGGAGAGGGTTCTCAGGAAGATTCTAGAGGCAGTTCAGGAGGTAGAAGAAAGGAAATGATGGCTAGAAAATTAAAAGTCCAAGTAAATAGAGAAAAGAAGAGGAAAGAAACAAAAGAACTGGCAGGAAAGATGCTCATAAAGTGCTGCAGTCCGGCTGCAGCAAAATAACCGGGGTGGGGGGGGGGGGACGAGCAACTTGTATAGATTGATACAGCAGGAGTGGAAGCTGTTTATTGCAGGACAGGAGCAGTATTTATACATTCCACACAGCTTATCTAATTAGCATAAACTAGATACATCAACCAATAAGGAATCTCCACACTTAATGGCTCGCTGGTGTTACTTCACAAACCACTCCCTCTGGCATTTTGCCAGGCACCATCCAGACTTGTTTACAGACTCTAACATTTCTCTGGCAAAATGCCAGGAGCCATCCTGACTTGTTTACAGACTCTAACAATAAAGGAGGAAAATGAAACCAGAAGGAATTATAATCTGATAAGATTATGGGAGCCAAGGGAAGGTCTGCAGTGTACATGGAATTTACTCAACAAGTCTATTTTAATTTAAGCCAAGAGATGTGTTCAATATAATAGAAATATACCGTAACTATATGATTGCTAGGGTAGATGAAATATTGGCTAGACATAGGCAACGAAAATAGCTTTGATACAGATAGGAATAATGTGACCGTGAAAAGAACAAGAATCTTGTTACAGATTGATTGTTAGAAGGCTAATAAAAAGTCAGCAAGAGATTATTATGTTATGTGTAGGCAACTAGAGGAAAGCTGAAGCCAGTTCCTACAGGGAGAGCTAGAATGGGAAGGCAGCTGACTCAGCCCCAAGCGCCCAGTACTATTTTCACAAGGGTGGCCACTATCACCACTAAGATTATATACAAAGCTATGGCTCAGCAGTAGCACACTTGCCTGGCATATATGAGGCACTGGGTTCTATTCTCAGCACCGCATATAACTAAATAAAATAAAGGTCTATCAACAACCAAAAAATTAAAAAAAAAAAAAAGAAATCACAAAGTCTGATTCCACTGGATCTTCTCATACAGTCTTTTACCTACTAAGCATACTTCTCATATCGTTCTATGGCCAAGTGCCAAAGGTGCTACTAGTGGGTGAGTTCTTATGAGAACAGCTGCCATGTCTGTACCATAATGCATGCTAAGGGATTTTCACAGACTGTTTTTATTTGATGCTTACGATAATATTCTGAAGTACACAATTGTTATGGACTAACTTGTGTTCTCTCACAATTCATATGTTTAGGTTCTAACCCTCAATGTGATTATTTGGAGATATGGCCATTGAGGAGGTGACTAAGGTTAAATAAAGTTATAGGGTGGGGACTAATGTCCTCATGAGAAGAGACACCAGATCTCTCTCTCTCTCTTTCTCTGCATACATGTAGAGGAGAGGTTGTATAAGGATACAGGGTGATCGTTGTGTACAAGCCAGGAAGAGAGATGCCCCAAACCCAAACCTGATATATACTGATCTTAGACTTCCAACCTTCAGAATTGTGAGAAAATAAATTTCTGTTGTTTAAGTCACCAGTCTGTGACATTCTGTTATGAAAGCCTGAATAGACTAAAAAATACTATTATTACTTCCATTTTGTAGATAAGAGAGCTAAGGCCAAGAGGTTAACTAATCTGCCCAGTATAAGCAACTTCCACAGGGCAAAGCCATGATCTGAACCTATATCTGTAAAACCTTGAAACCTATCCTTTACAGCTATGCCCCACAGCAAATTCTGAAAGTTTCCTAATGAATCATGTGCCAGAATTCTAGAGAGCTTCAGGATGGTACTCAGGAGGAAGATGCTTGCATAAGATGAGTCAAAGATGAGCACACTAGGCATTCAGAAGCACTGAGCATTACTGTTATCTGGTAAAGACTCATTAGATGCCCCATTTCTCCAGCTGTGATTTATTGGTTTACTTGACCAGGTGAGATATGTTCAACAATAGATAAACCCTGTCTCTCACCTGTCTCTCCAATAGCATGGGACTCCTGAGTGGGGTCACATGTGATCTGGGACTCTGTAGGCTGGGACTGAAGGCTAGTAATGTCTGCTCTGCTACAGGCACTATTTCTTTAGAGAGGACTTTTACTTGGTGGTGAGTTACCATCTGGGGACAGAGAGACAAGATCTGATTTCTAAAGAAATGAACTGAAGAAACACTTTTAGAAAAAAAGGAAGCAGAAAGGAAGATCTTATTTTTATTACCAAAGTCAAGGAACAGTCGACACAGGGACTCTTGCTGTTCCACAAAGACACTTTTCCTTCACAAAACTCTCTTCCTACCTCATGTTGTGGTTCATCAAGCTCTCTCTTCAGGTCCTCCAACAAAATCACAGCTTCTTCCCCACTCTCTGGACAATGTTCCCTTACCCAGCCCTGAAGCTCCTTGGGTAGGATGGAGAGGAACTTCTCCAGAACCATAGATCCAAAATCTGCTCCTTTGTGCTCACATGTGACCTCAACTACTGGTAGCAAAGTTCTTGAAGTCAGGTTAGAGCCTCCCTTGGTCCAGGGGTCTCCTGGTAGCAGAGCTGCCAAAAGTGTCTTCGGAAGATTTCCCTTGCCAGTGGGTTACTGCTTTTCAGTCTGGATTCCTGACTATGGAAGTGACTTTCTGTCTCAACTTTCATTGTCAGAAGCTCTTCCCATATCTCAGGAGCTTGAACATTCAGGGATAAAACCTCCTTTGACTCTGTGTTCATCTTGACCTTGAATAGTTCTTAAAATACCCTCCAGCTGGAGCTATGCTTCAAGACACACCCTGGGAGGCTCCCTCCTAAGCAGTAAAAATAATTGTTTATAGAGAAAATGGCAATAAATCATGATAGAAACTGATAATATAATCATCATAGAGCCTAAAGCTTTTTGCTGAAAAAGTAAAGTGAATGACCTGGTGAACAAAGAATAGAACTAGTAGAAAAATATAAAGTTATAATGGACAAAGAGCATTGACTTTCAAGGTACTCTGACCTAGGTCTGATTCTAGTTCTAATGTTTACCAATTGTGTGATCTTGTGCCAATTTGTTAAGTTCTTTCAATTTCTGTATATGAAAAAGAAATAGTAATAATATAGAGCTCATGGGGGCGGGGTTATAGTTCAGTGGTAGGGCATGTGCCAAGCACACATGAAGCCCTGATTTTTATTCTTAGCACTGGAGAAAAAAGAAAAAAAAATCCCTTTACCAAACAGAGTTCATGGAGGAAATATTCCATGAATTAGGGACCACACAGATCACTCACCAATGTCTGGATAAAAAGTTTAAACTCACTGTATAAAAAAGCAAAGCAGAAAACAAATGAACGGAAATATTGTTCTCAAAATGAGCAAACCAACATTTATTTAAACTTTCTCTTGAGCTTTCTTAAATTATTCTTTAAAACAACCATTTAAAGTTGGTATTATATTCACCAGGTTTACAGAAAGAAAAGCTTAGATAGGTTCCAAGTCCTGTCAGCTTTCCATACTACCCTGCTGCTTCCTAAAAGTAACAGCCAACATGCACACAAATCTTCAGTTTGCTTTAGGACACAAACAGGACCCTATTTAATACAATTATCCTCTGAGGTTTTGTTATAATCATTTCACCAGACAAGAAATGTAGGGCAGGGAAAGTTCAGTAGGTTACCCAAGGCCAAATCTTTGGAGCACAGTCTTAGGAAGTATCCAAGCCAGTTTTCTGTAAACCCAGGCAGTGCCTGAGACCTAGGAGGTCTGTGTGTCTCCAAAATGTCAGGAAGTATCACGCAGCAGCTGGATTCCAGCCAGGAAGACTCTTTGACAAACATCTAGGGAATCTGAATCCCGGTGGGGAGGTGGGAAAGAACCTTAGGGAACACTGTAATATGCACCTTTAATACACCCCTTTGATTTGTATGCACCATAAAGTTTGAGAATCAATGAACTAAGGGAAAGGGAACGATCACCTTGTGCTCTTGAAAATCAGCTCATTCAATGCCTTTTAATCAGCTTTTAAGAACCAAAAGGTCAGAGGGTAGCCATACCGACTTTCCTGAAAAAGGCTGCAAAATCGTTTATTTTTCCTAAGTTGTCCCTTAGTTTCCTCTCCCCGGAGGATAATTCCTGACTTGCCGGCGTTCCCTGAGTCCTAATGTTGTGGTCGTTATTCACCCTGGAAACCCTTCAGCCTCTCAGTCCCCTCAGCCCCCTCCCGTGCAACGTAGCTAAATCCAGCCCAGCGGTGCACAGACCTGGGTTCCCTCGGAGTACTCCAACCTCACAGTCCACACCGCTTTCTCAGCCCCACCCTCCCCAACCCCAGTCCCAGGGGCCAACTCACCAGGCCCGAAACAAGCGCTGAAGGTACTGGGCTACTCCTCCGGCTTGACCTGGATCTTGGAAGAAATAATGGCTCCGCGGGGAAGATGCTGACCGGCCAGTCCCGGCGACCCACGGAGCTGAGGCACTTCTGGGAGGATCTAGGATTCCGAGTCTAGGTGTCCTACCTCCTACGCCCACCTCACCTTGGAATCGATTTCTACTAGCTCTTTTTTCCCCCTTTTAATTTTTATTTGTTCTTTTAAGTTGTGCATGACAGTAGAATGCATTTTGACATGTCATACAGACCCATTTTTGTGGTTGTACACGATGTGGAGTTTCACTGATGGTGTATCCATATATGAACAAGGAATTGATGTCCGTTTGATTCTACTGTCTTTCCCATTCCTTTTCCCTTTCCCCCACTCTCCTCTGACATCCAGTTCTCTTTAAGCACTGAATCACATAATCAGAATTTCATGCGTGTGTGCGTCGCACTCAGGTTTTTATTTTATTTTTTAAAATTATTTTTTAGTTGTAGATGAACACAATACCTTTTATTTTATTTATCTTTTTGTGTGGTGCAGAAGATCAAACTCAGGGCCTCACACGCGCTAAGCAAGTGCTCTACCACTGAGCCACAACCCCAGCATAACCTGAAAGGATGAAACATAGACAATTGACTATTGAAGTGCTGATTTAAAAAATTAATACATTTATTGTGGTTAAAAAAAAAAACTCAGAAATGCCAAAATTAATAAAGTAAAAGGGGAACCCTTCTCTGTTCTTCCTTAGTTGAACTCTCTGAGAATGTCACTTTTACTGTTAGTTTGGAATTTAATTTTATTGTTGTGATGTCTCTGGTGTGCTCTCATACACAGACACACACACACACACACACACACACAATGTCGTTAAGCTATTTTACATTTAGCTTTCTCTCCCTCTATTATTTTAAAGTTTTCACTTCAGGTATTCATGTACTGTATCTTCAGATATTTTTGTCTGTCTTGTATCTAATTTAGTGACTGCATAAAGAGTCCATAAATCACATTCACAATGCCTTTATTGTGTTGGGAATTAAACCCAGGAGTCCTCTATAACTGAGCTACATCCCAGCCTTTTTCATTTTTTGAGACAGAGTCTGGCTAAATTACCCAGGCTCTTCTCAAATTTGCCATTCTCCTGCCTCAAGTCTCCCTAATTGCTGGGATCAAAGGCAAGTGCTACTATGTAACTCAAGGCCGTTTTTTTTTTTTTTTTTTTTTTTTTAGAGTAGGAATACTAGGATTGAACTCAGGGGCCCTGGAACACTGAGCCACGTCTCCAGCACTATTTTATATTTTTATTTAGAGACAGGTCTCACTGAGTAGTTTAGTGCTTCGCTGTGCTGAGGTTGACTTTGAACTGGTGATCCTCCTGCCTTGGCCCCTGAAGCCATTGGGATTACAGATGTTTTCTGGGACAAATTAAAAATCTATTCTTTAATTTAAAAAAAAGAAAGAAAGAAAGAAAGAAAGAAAGAAAGGGAAAGGGAAGGCAGGAAGAGATAAAGTCTACATTAAGAATACAAAGGGGGAGCTGGGGCTGTAGCTCAGTGGTAGAGCGCCTGCCTCGCATGTGTGAGGCACTGGGTTTGATCCTCATTAATACATAAAAATAAGTAAATAAAATAAAGGTATTCTGTCTATCTACGACAAATATATATATAATATATATATGGAAATTGGGCACCTTGGCTGTGATCCTAGCAACTTGGGAAACTGAAGAAGGAGGATGGTGAGTTGAAAGCCAGCCTCAGCAAAAGCAAGGTGCTAAGCAACTCAGTGAGATCCTGTTTCTAAATAAAAGTACAAAATCGGCCTGGGGATGTGGCTTAGCTGTTAAGTGACCCCAACTTCAATCCCTGGTACCAATAATAATAGTAATAATAATAATCTGTCCAAAACCAATTAAATAAGCATTACTGGTACAAAAGAGTATAACCATATATACTGTTAGTCATATATCAGTTTTGTTATGCCAAAACAAAATTGTGGTATTGCATAAGCTTTGTTTTATTTTAATTGAAGCTCCTTATTTTATTATAACGGTAAGAAAGTATATTCGGTGTTATTGGAGTTTCCAAGAGGTGTTTTAACTCTAAAACTGTAGCTCTATTAATTTCTTTATATCCCTCAACCTACTCTTCTGAAGGCATTAAATAAATCCAAGTTTCATATTTTACTTCAGTTCCTTCCAAATAGCCAATAAGAGTGAATCCTGATGGGCTGGCTCATTCCTGTCATCCTAGCACTTGCTGAGGCAGAAGGATCCTTTGAGTGCAGGAGTTTTAGGCCTAGGCAACATAGTGAGAGTCAGTTTCTGTCTCTGTCTCCCTCTCTACACACACACACACACACACACACACACACACAAATATACATACACATACACACACGTAAGTATACATACACATATATTCATACATATATGGGTACATATATGTATAATCATTAATAGCACCAACATGAGGAAAATTTGCTCAAATACTCATTGCTTTCTTCAAAATGCTATATTTACTTTCGAAACCCTCCCTACAAACTTTCCTAACCAATTAAGTAATGGGAGAAATGCTCAACTTCTCTTGAACTTTAATAATATAGCTTTAAATATATTTTTCTCTTCCATTTTATTTATGAGACTACCCAAATGTTTCACTGGCAGCTGGTTTATATGTGCTCATTGAGTGAGCTAACTATAGGACTCAGGCCCAAACCTAGAGTCAAGTGGGCAGCACACTGAACTTATCTGTAAATAGCTCTCAGATAGATTGCCTCCCACCTCTATGTTTGGAGTCATTCACATTTAGCAGTATTTTGTGTTAATTTTGAAGGGTTAATTTTCAAGTTAGATTTGGAAATTCCTTCTGAAAATACTGAAAAAAAAGGAAGGGAGGTGAAGGGAGAGCAAGGAATGAGATGAGCAAGCAAGAAATAAAAGATGGAGACCAGGCAGAGATACACACAAGTTTGTTTCTCAGAGCTGACAAATTAAGGCCATCTATCTATAGGAGAGAGAGGCAAAATAGGCTTGAGTTCTGGGACGTTTATGGGGGAGGTTCAGGAATCAGAGTTGAGAGGGTCCTAATGTGGACAGTTAAGGGTTGGGTTGGTAAGAGGGAGTGGTGAGCCTTTCTCAGAAACGCCCTTCGGCCAGAAAGTGAAACTTTTTCCTTAAAATAGCAGCTGTCACTTAAGATGGCCACCCAGAGGCTAAGCATGGACCTTATATTCCCCTCTTTTTTGTTTTTATTGGGATCATTAGGGAACAGGGATGTAGGTCAATCTTCTATAACTGCTTCTTGCTGGGAAAGGGTGGCATTTGAATCCTTCATTAGGGGATGGGATGCCATTGGAATGATGATGGAGGTTGAGTAGTGTTGTAATGCTGTGCCCAGTGCCCCAATTTTTGGTGAGGAATTTTGGATCTGGTCTTGAACCAATCTAATGATGCAGGGGGCAAGAGTTAACAGAAGGCCTATGACAAAGAGAAGGGAAGTGCCCACTGGGGAAGGGGGTTACTTAGCTGTCATCCTTCAGTAGAGGAGAGCTATTGTTTCCAATGTTCAAGGTCCTGTTGGAATTGTTTTATCTGGACCTTTACTATACCAGATTGATTGACATAAAAAATAGCATTCCTCATGTAGGTGCAGACAAAGTCTTCCTTTTTTGACTCTAAAAATATCAAGGCCCCTTCAATTCTACAGAACAACAGCAGCTAAAGAATCAAGCTGAGACTGTATGGTTAGTATGATTTGAGCAAGTTGCTATAAGTCTCCTAGAAACTGGAATGGTAATTCCTGGTAATGGCACCCCTGGGAGGTTACTGCAGAATAAGGCAGGAGGTCAAAAATGAAAAAGGGAAGGATGGTATTCATGGTTTTGCAGTGTCCTTGTGGTCCTCAGAGACCAAAGGAAGATTGGGGGTTTCGTTCTTGGAGAAACACAGCTTGAGAGGGCCTGTGGGTGTCACAGTATAAAGGGGAAGAGAAAAGTCATTTTAAATGGGAGTTATGAACCCAATATGGGATGCCCTCAAGGTGGGCCACAGAGGTAGTGGTAAGAATGATCTGATAGGGTCCAGTCCATTTTGTGAAGAGTTGAGAGGAGAAAGGGGGCCTGTTAGGGCAGTTAAAAAGTACCAAGTTTGGGCTAGGGATGTGGCTCAAGCAGTAGCATGCTTGCCTGGCATGCGTGCGGCCCGGGTTTGATCCTCAGCACCATATACAAAAAAAAACTTGTGTCCGCCGAAAACTGAAAAATAAATATTGAAATTCTCTCTCTCTCTCTCTAAAAAAAAAAAATGTACCAGGTCACCAGCAGACAGAGAAGGAGAAAGAGAAGAGGCAGAACTAGGCTTTGCTAGAATATCATTACTGTATTGCTAAAGAATGTTCCTAATATATGCAAGAAAGGGCCAGAAAATATGAGGAGCAAGGGGGGTAGTGGAGAATGAGTGGGTGTTGAGCTGAGCATGGAAACAGGCTGTCCATATAGAAACTCAAAAGGGGAGATGTTGAGTGGCTTCTTTGGGAAGGCTCATAACCTAAGAAGAGCTAAGGGAAGGAGTTTAATCCATTCTAAATGTAATTCAAGGGATAGTTTAGTGAGAATGTTCTTCAAGGTCTTGTTGGTACATTCCACCTTGCCAGAGGACTGGGGATGGTAGGAGATATGAAAAAGGGAGGAGATGTTGAGTGCCTTAGCTATAGACTGTGAAACATGGGAAGTAAATTCAGGACAATTATCAGCCTGGGGCAAGGAAAGGAGGCCAAATGGGGAAGAATGTGTTCAATGAGGATGTTGGCTACCATAGGGGCACATTTATTGGTGGGAGGAAAAGCCTTGACCCATACTGAGAAGGTGTCTAAAAGTACCAAGAGAAATTTGTACTGCTTGACTGGGGGCATATTGATGAAATCCAGCTGCCAATCAGAGTAAGGGTGATGTGTGAAGGGAAGGCAGTTGGGTGGAGACTGGAGGTGGGATTATTTTTTTTTTGGCAGATTTCACAGGAGGCAGAGAGGATAGAGAGAAATTGTAGGTCCTGTGGAGAGAATTTAAGGTGGGAAGTGAGAAATTGTTTTAAAGATGTGATGTTAGGGTGAAAGAGCGTGTGAAGGAAGGTAAGCATCTGTTGAGTGTCAGGTGGGAAAGAGTCCATCAGGGGACTAGCAAGGCAGAGGACAGCAGTCTGGGTAGGCTGTTGTAGGGCAGTTTCCCTTGCCTTAGAGTCTGCCTTTTTGTTGCTGAGTGTCACAAAGGAGGTGTCTGTCTGATGGGATTTATAATGTGAGATTCCAATGGCAGTGGGAAGCTTTGAGGCCTGAAGGAGATCAGAGATAAAGAGGGCATTAATAATTGAAATTCTCTTGGTGGTAAGGAAATTCACACTCCTTCCAAATAGCAGAGTGGGAGAGAAATATGTGGAAAGTGTATTTAGAGTCAGTGTAGACATTAAGGGAGGCTCCCTTTGCCAAAGTGAATGCTCTTATGAGAGCAACAAGTTCAGCCTGCTGATTGGATATATTATTGGGAAGGGGAGCTGCTTCCACAACTGAGATTAGAAAGACTATAGCATACCCTGCCTGATGAACTCCCCACTGAAGGAAGGAGGAGCCATCTGTGAACCATGTGTATGTTGCCTGGAGCAAGAGGCCTTCCTGTAGTGGGAAGGATATGGAAGAAGTTCCTCTAGAGTTTCAATGCATGAATGGGTAAGATGAGAAGAGATGGAAGAGTCCTGAGGGGTGGGGAGGAGAGTAGCAAGGTTTAGAGCTGAGCATGTGTGGAAAGTAAGACTGGGATCTTCCACCAGGGAAACATGTAGAGACAAAAGGTGACAGTGGGGTAAGGAATGTAAGCCCTTGTAGGTGAAGTGTTCCTTTAGGTGACGGGGAGCCAGGATGGTGAGTGGGACTCCAAAGGTGAGTTTCTTTGACTCATTAATGAGTAGAGAGGCTGCAGCCATGTTTGTAGGTAAGGGGACCATCCCTGAGCAGTAGGGCCAAGACCCTTTGATAGATAAGCCACAGGGGCAAATGTTGACTCCAGCATGTGTCTGAAGACCCCTAGAGCAAATCCTTGCTTTTCAACCATGTAAAGGTGAAATGGGCATGTGAGATCAGGGAGATGGGGAGCAGGGGCCTGGAGGAGGGCCCAGTGGAGGGCCTGCTGGAGCCTGGTGAAGGGATTTGTAACAGAGTGTAATAGGGGTTCAGAGAGTAGGCCCCCGGCTGCATCATATAGAGGCTTAGCCAATAAAGAGTAGTTAGGAATCCAAGCTCTGAGGAATCCTGCCATACCAAGAAAGGAGAGAATTTCTTCCTTAGTAGAGGGCATTGGTATATTAGCAATAAGGCCCTTTCTATCAACTGTAATGGCTTTGTGTGTAGGGGTCAGGAGGAGGCCTAGGTATGTTACTATTGTCAAAGAAAGCTGTACTTTGGGTGGAGAAACCATATAGCCATGGGCAGAAAGGAAGTTAAGAAGTTTACAGGTGACCTGATGACTGACCTCAAAGGAGGGACTGCAAAGAAGGAGGTCATCAACATACTGTAGGACCATAGACTGAATGATATGTATGAATGCTAGGTCCTTAACCAAGGCCTGTCTGAAGATATGAGGGCTGTCTCGGAACACTTAGAGGAGAACTGTCCATGTCAGCTGAGTGGACTTATAAGACTCAGGGTCTGTCCATATAAGGATGAAAATGTCTTGAGGGTCAGAATGGAGGGGAATACAGAAGAAGGCATATTTCAGGTCTAGTACTGAGAAGTAAGAGGTCCTGGAAGGAATGGTGGAGAAAAAGATGTAAGGATTACTGTGGGATGACTGCAGAGTTGATGGAATGGTGGATTTGGACCAAGAGGTAGAAACCATTAGGCTTTTTAACTGCTAAGATGGGGGTGTTATAAGGGGAATGAGTAGGTTTAGGAAATCCCTTTCAAAAATAGGTCTTGAATGATAGGCTGTAAGCCTAGGAGTTTTTGTTGGGAGAGCGGGTACTGTGATTGGGCCAAAAAATGGAGGGGGTCTTTGAGACAAATATGAATGAGCTTGTGGTGCAGGGTGATAGAAGAACTTGAAGCATCCCAGACAGTAGGGTCCACCTCAGAAAGAGGTAATGGGAAGGCACTGGCAGATAGAATAGGGTATGGTCCTAAGGTAAGGGTGAAGATTAGGGTATCTGGAGAGTCTGTATGGAAGTCTATATGAGGGGAGAAGAAAAGCATAGCCCCCAACTTTGTGAGGATGTCCCTTCCCATAAGGAGAACATGACACTGTGGAATGACTAAAAAGGAGTGAGTAAAAATTAGAGAGCCAGAAGCACAAACAAGAATAAGTGTCTGTAAGGGTTGGTAAGGTTAACCCTCTACCATGACAATAGAAGTCACTGAATGAGTAGTAGGCCTCCAGAAATCCTTGAGGACTGAATATGTAGCTCTGGTATCTAGGAGGAAGGAGACAGGCCTACCTGAAATATACAGAGTTACCCTGGGTCCCCACAGAGTGATGGCAGTGGACAGATGATGGGGGACCTGGGACTCATCAGTCCTCTGCAGCCAGTCCTAAAAGTTGGAAAGGGGAATCAGAAGGGCCAGATGGCTGGGGGCTGCTATAGGTTCAGGGACAGTCAATGGCCTAGTGTCCCTTCTGATGGAATTTAGGACAATGGCCTGGAGGCTTGTGAGGCTTAGGACATGTATAAGCCCAATGACCTGTCTAACCACATTAAAACAGGGTCCCAGTCCCAGGGGCTGGGGATGTGGCTCAAGCGGTAGCATGCTCGCCTGGCATGCCTGAGGCCCGGAGTTCGATCCTCAGCACCACATACAAACAAAGATGTTTTGGGCTGGGGATGTGGCTCAAGCGGTAGCGCACTTGCCTGGAATGTGTGCGGCCCAGGTTCGATTCTCAGCACCACATACATACAAAGATGTTGTGTCCGCCGAAAACTAAAAAATAAATATTAAAAAATTCTCTCTCTCTCTCTAAAAGCAACAACAACAACAACAACAACAACAAAAACAGGGTCCTGGCAGTCCTGAGGGACAGATGGTCAGTGGAACAAGGGAGATGCTAAGGTTGGACCGATGGCTTGAGCAAGCATCTGATATTTCTGCTTCCGGGCCTTCTCCTCTCTCTCGTTATACACCTTAAAGGCCATTTTCAGAACCTCAGTTTGGAGATATAGGGGCTCCCTCTTGAGGCATGTTAGTTTGGCCTTAATATTGGGGGAAATCTGGGAGAAAAAGTAGGTCATTAGTAATTGTCTCCCGTCTGAAGTTTCAGGGTCCAGATTAGTATATTGCAATAAAGCCTTGGTCAGGCAATCTAAAAATGCTGAAGGATTTTCATTTTTATCTTGGAAGATTTCCTGAAGTCTTTCATATTTGATAGCCTTATGGGCTGCCTTTCTAGGTCCTGCCATGAGGCAAGTAATGAATTGGTTTAGTTACTAGTGACTCCCCTATGTGAATTAAAATGCCAATTGGGGTCCTGTTCAGGGACTGCTTCGGTGCCAATCGGATGGGCAGGGGAGGTTTGATGTACCTCATCAGCATAATTTCTAGCTTGCTCTCAAACTCTCCTGCACTCCTCAGGAAGGAGGGTGTTAGACAAGATCATATGGACATCATGGAAGGCCAAATTATATGATCAAGTCAGATATTGAAACTTTTTGATATATGTGGTGGGACTTGAAGTATAGGACCCAAGCTACTTTTCTATTTGTGAAAGATCTGACAAAGAGAAAGGCACATGAACCCAGATTATACCATCTACCCATGCCACCTCATGTACAGGACACAGAGATGTGGGTTGGGAAGTGGCAGCTCATGAGCATGTGGTGGGAGGAGAAAAGGGCAGAGGGGCCATGGGGACAGTTGCTGTGGAGGCTTCATTAGAAAGAGAATTGTGGTATGGTGGGGGCTCATCTGCTGGTTTGAAGGAGAAGGAGTCATGAGTAGGATCTTCTGCCCCTTTGGAAGCAGGTATAGGCAAGGTGAGAGCTAAGAGGACTTGTGAGGGAGAGTAAGAGTTGCAGAGAGAGGGCTTAGAACATAGAAAGGAGAAGGCCTGAACTTATAATATCTCTTTCCATTTTCCCAAATGTTCACAATAGTTGAAAAGATCCCTGATAATATTGGGATCTAGAGTGCCATTAAGCAGCCATTTAGAGTCATTATCCAAAGGATATTGAGGCCAGATCTGATTGCATAAGCAGATAAGTTTTGGAAGGTTTACATCCAGGGTGTAAGAGAGAGACCCTAGATTAGCCAGGAGGCAGCCTAGGGGACTATGGGAAGGAATGAATGAGGAGCCACCCATGCGTGAGATGTAGGAAATGAGTTTAGAGGTGGGGTGTCTGCCAGTCTCTAGTATCACCTAGTTGAGAAGACAGTTATGCTCAGGGGATTGTCACCATCACTGGGTAAGTGTCAGGGCAGGAGTCTGTCGAGACACTTGGGTGCCTGGCCAGGACTATGTGGTAGGGGCAGAAGCCTGTAGAAGGGGCAGAAGCCTGTAGAGATTAACCCAAGGCTGAGAGGTAATCTCACCAGAAATAACTCCCAATAATTCTCTGTGTTTTTTTCTCAATATCCAGGACCCAAATAAAAGACCACCTATAGACTCAGTTGGCAGTAGGGATGAGCAGTATCTGTGAAAGCTGTGGCTGGGGTACCCCTGACCAAATGGTAACCCTGGGAGTGCCAGATCATCCATGGTCATTTCCTGGGACCCATAGGTCATTTAGGTTGACTGGAGACAGGTCTTACCTAAAATGTCCAGTGATGAGTGCAGAGAGGGCATTCAGCAAAATGGAGGACCTGGTCCCATGATGGAATACTTATCAGGGCCTGGGGATGCTCAGTGACCCTGAAAGAGGGGAGCAGGCACACCAGGAACTCAGCCTATCCTGGGTTTTGGCACCGAAATGAAGGGAAAGTGAGAAACAAGAGATAGGTAAGCGAGAAATGAGACAGAGACCAGGCAGAGATATACACAAGATTTTATTTCTCAAAGCTGACAAATAAAGGAGAGAGAGGCAAAACAGGCTTGAGTTCTGGGACTTTTATGGGGGAGGCTCAGGGATAAGAGCTGGGTAGGTCCTAATGTGGGCAGTTAAGGGTTGGGTTGGTATTGTTACCGCTGTTGACTGGTGATGAGTCCTCGCTTCCCCAATGTTGAAGAATAACACTAAAGAAGCACACCGAGGCAAGGTCAGAGTAAAAATTAGAAGTTTATTAAAGGACAGCAGAAAAGACTTCTCCTGGAGGAAGAAGGGGACCCAAGAGGTGGAATCCGTGGAAGTGCAGTTGTCTCTCCATTTTATAGTTTCTTTCAGTGATGGAATGTAGGTGGGAAGGCCCGAGGGGTGGGACACAGGTGGGCCAAAGAAGTAGTCTGAGCAGGAAGGACTTCATTAACACTTCTTTGGGATGGACTTTGGCCTAGGGCCTTTTCAGGACTTCATCAACATTCCATGAGTTGTCCTGCGTTTCCTGGAATCATTCTCAGCATGGCCTCCATTTTAGATTTCACTTGGTATTAGACCTGATTTATCTACCTACACTGACTACCTAACTTTAAATCTGGCTTCAGTATGAGGGAGTGGTGAGCCTTTCTCAGAAATGCCCTTGGGTAGGCTGGTTCAATATACGGAAATCAATAAATGTTATTCACCACATCAATAGACTTAAAGATAAGAACCATATGATCATCTCGATAGACACAGAAAAAGCATTCAACAAAGTACATCATTCCTTTATGTTCAAAACACTAGAAAAACTAGGGATAACAGGAACATACCTCAATATTGTAAAAGCTGTCTATGCTAAGGCTCAGGCTAGCATCATTCTGAATGGAGAAAAACTGAAGGCATTCCCTCTAAAATCTGGAACAAGACAGGGATGCCCTCTCTCACCACTTATATTCAATATAGTTCTCGAAATATTGGCCAGAACAATTAGACAGACGAAAGAAATTAAGGCATAAAGATAGGAAAAGAAGAACTTAAATTATCACTATTTGCGAATGACATGATCCTATACTTAGAAGACCCAAAAGGTTCTACAAAGAAACTACTAAAGCTAATAAATGAATTCAGCAAAGTGGCAGGATATAAAATCAACACGCATAAATCAAAGGCATTCCTGTACATCCATCTAATCCTTTATTGTCTTTTTGGTCATTGCATCCTGTAATTTTTCCAAAAATGAGAAGAAAAACACCTATCATGAATGCTCCAAATATATTCACTGATGGGTCAAATAATGGTACAGCAGCAGTAGTTACCCCTGATCAAACTTTTACATTTTTAGTACCCAAACAATCAGCTCAAAAGGTAGAGCTTAATGCAGT
>NW_025999914.1:396543-405045 GCF_001458135.2 Marmota marmota marmota | reverse complement strand
ATTCATATGGAAAAATAAAAGACCCAGAATAGCAAAAACAATGCTAAGCAGGAAGTGTGAATCAGGCGGTATAGCGATACCAGACTTCAAACTATACTACAGAGCAATAGTAACAAAAACAGCATGGTACTGGTACCAAAACAGGCGGGTGGACCAATGGTACAGAATAGAGGACACAGAAACCAATCCACAAAACTACAACTATCTTATATTTGATAAAGGGGCTAAAAGCATGCAATGGAGGAAGGATAGCATCTTCAACAAATGGTGCTGGGAAAACTGGAAATCCATATGCAACAAAATGAAACTGAACCCCTTTCTCTCGCCATGTACAAAAGTTAATTCAAAATGGATCAAGGAGCTTGATATCAAATCAGAGACACGCCATCTGATAGAAGAAAAAGTTGGCTACGATCTACATACTGTGGGGTCGGGCTCCAAATTCCTCAATAGGACACCCATAGCACAAAAGTTAATAACTAGAATCAACAAATGGGACTTACTCAAACTAAAAAGTTTTTTTCTCAGCAAGAGAAACAATAAAAGAGGTAAATAGGGAGCCTACATCCTGGGAACAAATTTTTACTCCTCACACTTCAGATAGAGCCCTAATATCCAGAGTATACAAAGAACTCAAAAAATTAAACAATAAGAAAACAAATAACCCAATCAACAAATGGGCCAAGGAGGTGAACAGACACTTCTTAGAGGAGGACATACAATCAATCAACAAGTACATGAAAAAATGCTCACTATCTCTAGCAGTCAGAGAAATGCAAATTAAAACCACCCTAAGATACCATCTCACTCCAGTAAGAATGGCAGCCATTATGAAGTCAAACAACAACAAGTGCTGGCGAGGATGTGAGGAAAAGGGTACACTTGTACATTGCTGGTGGGACTGCAAATTGGTGTGGCCAATTTGGAAAGCAGTATGGAGATTCCTGGGAAAGCTGGGAATGGAACCACCATTTGACCCAGCTATTCCCCTTCTCACACTATTCCCCAAAGACCTTAAAAGAGCGTATTATAGGGATACAGCTACATCAATGTTCATAGCAGCACAATTCACAATAGCTAGACTGTGGAACCAACCTAGATGTCCTTCAATAGATGAATGGATAAAAATATGTGGCATTTATACACAATGGAGTATAACTCAGCACTAAAAAATGACAAAATCATGGCAATTACAGGGAAATGGTTGGCATTAGAGCAGATTATGCTAAGTGAAGCTAGCCAATCCCTAAAAATCAAATGCCAAATGTCTTCTTTGATATAAGGAGGGCAACTAAGAACAGAGCAGGGAGGAAGAGCATGAGAAGAAGATTACCATTAAACAGGGACAAGAGGTGGGAGGGAAAGGGAGAGAGAAGGGAAATTGCATGGAAATGGAAGGAGACCCTCATTGTTATACAAAATTACATATAAGAGAAAGTGAGGGGAAAAGGAAAAAAAAACAAGAGAGAGAAATGAATTAAAGTAGATGGGGTAGAGAGAGAAGATGGGAGGGGAGGGGGATAGCAGAGGATAGGAAGGGCAACAGAATACAACATACACTAGTACGGCAGTATGTAAAAACGTGGATGTGTAACAGATGTGATTCTGCAATCTGTATATGGGGTAAAAATGAGAGTTCATAATCCACTTGAATCAAATGTATAAAATATGTTATGTCAAGAGCTTTGTAATGTTTTGAGCAACTAATAATAAAAAAAAAAGAAAAAAGAAATGCCCTTGGGTGGGAAAGCGAAACTTTTCCCTTAAAATGGCGGCTGTCACTTAAGATGGCCATCCAGATGCTAAGCAAGGACCTTATATAAGGGAGGTCTCCAAAAGAGGAAAAAAAAAAAAAAAAAAGAAGGGAAGTAATTGGAGGATTCTTGACAAATAATCTATACATTCATGCCAAATGTCCAAATATTGGTATCACATAAAACTCTTTCACTAACCCACTGTGTATGAGGATTTCAGTATAAGTGGGTATAATAATTTGCTCTGTGGAACTTAGCAGCTCTCTCTTATTCACTTTAAGTATCTTTTGAATACAGTGACTATAGTTGCATGATTTTTTTTTTTTTTTTGCATAGGCTGAAAAAAACAACAAAAACCAAACTAAAACAGCAAACTTTCTTTTACAAAGACTAATCTAGTCATTACCATGGCTGGAGGTCAACTCTGCAAGATCTGCAACTAATCCTAAAACCTAGATATAGGATATTATCAGTGGCAAGTTGATTACATTGTCTCTTTCCATGATGGTGAGAAAAAACTTTGTCTTCAAAGTGTTGCTGAAAGCTCGGTCCTTGCCCTGATGCCAATCCAAGAACAAGAAAATGGTTTTGAGAAAAAAGGAAAAGAAAAAGAAGGTTTATTGCTTTGCTAGCAAAGGAGAAACACAGGGGACTCCTGTCCTAAAGGCTATCAACAGAAACCTATCCACCTATCAACAGAAACTGGGGACTTTTAATGTAGCTCAAAGGCTACATTCCACCTGTTCTCTGTCTGAAGTTGTAATTCACTTGTTAATTTGAGAGATAGTCATTTTTGAGATCTTCTGGTACTATTTCCAAAGTCTGGATTACTTCATTCCTATGGTGGGTGTGTACTCAGGGACAGATAACTCTGCCTAAAATGGGAAAGAAAGGTAATCCTGTTTCACTACAGACTAGGGAGGGGAAGAAATTAGGAGCAGGGAGAGAGGGTGAGAAAGAAACATGTCCACTTTAAAAATCAGTTGCAGTGGCAGAGCAGCAAGTGTTGTATTCAAAGCATAGAGTGGACTGTTACATTGACACTAGATGTATGTAGTGCTATTAGAAAATTATGTGTGAAAACATTCAATATGAACAAGAAGGTTGCTATTAACAAGGAAAGGCTGCACCAATGTACATATACCCTGTCATGAAGTGTTATACCAGATTCGTGGGACCCCAACAGACCTCCAGGAGCTGAATCTGATGCAATTGCACAAGAGTCTTTATTGAAAGCTCGAGCCTGGACTCACAACCATTTCTGACACAGCGGTCCCAAGGAGTGAGTTCAGTCCATTGTTCATTTGTTCAGATTTTATGGGTTTTGGGAGATACTATAAACATCACACAGCAAATCATTCCATACTACGGGAAAATCAAACAACAACTCTTAGCATTGATTAGTACATTCATTGGTGGGAACATGTTGGGTAAGGGTGATTGGTTAGTTCAAGAGGTGGATACATTTGAACTGATTAGTTTAAGATGTTAGGAGTATATGTGCTAAACTACATGGTTTCCTAACATGTTATTAATCATGGAGACTACTTGGGGGGTCATCTGGCATTCCAGGTATCTTCCCTGTCTCACGCTGATTGGTTATCACCGTCAGGCCTTAGGCCTCAAGTATTCTTTGGTCTTTCCAGGAACTAGCTTTGCTGAGTCAGGGACACCTGGCGCTGTAGATCTCTCCTGTTATTTACAGACAAACAATACAGCACATAGCTTCATGCCTAGGAATGTTCTGTAGGTTTTCCAAGAACAAGGGACACCCCCCCCCAACTTTGGACAGGCTTTGCTCTGAGGTAAGGCTGGTTTCTCAAAAATGGAGTCACATCAGTTTCTCAGAAGAATCCAAAGCAATATTAATCCACTTATTTCACAAATATTTATTGAGTACATACCACATGCCAGACATATTTTTCTTTGTTCAAAAGTGATTTCATTTCCAAAAGAAAATATATAAAATTTAAACAGATGGAGTGCAAATGCACTTTTTATTGCATCATGGTTTATTTTGAGAATGAATTGTAAATATTAACTTGTCACATGTGTGAGGCATTTTATTTTGTTTCTTTATTGATATTAAAAATCCTATATGTTCAATAACTGAAATAAGTTAAGATTCTGTTTTAAAAATATGGGGCATTTGGCAGAAATGTAAGACAACTTGTACAAAGAACAGAGGTGAAACTAGTATTTGCATATTGTGGCCCCTAAATCTACAACTTTCATTGAAAGAGGTTGTGAAGTCTTTTGAAAGACACTAGAAAGAAAAGCAGATGAGCAATAACACTAGAGGCTGGGTGTCTGATCCCATTACTGAAAAGCTTGGGCCTTGTCCCTGATTCAAGTTCCATAATGAGGATGCAGTTTTGAGAAAAAGAAGAAAAGTATTATTTTTCTACCAAAGGAGAAACTCAGTGGACTTTTGTGATTCTGCCCATCAGTGAAAACAGAGGACTTTTAAAGAAGCTATTCAAAGGCTACATTCCAGGTATGCCCTGATAGGAGGTCCCAGGTGCACCCTGATGGTGTGTTGAAATTCACTTGTTTATTTGGGAAATAGTCACTTACTAGTTTTTCTGGTGACATCTCCTTTCTGAAGAAAATAGATAACTCAATGTAATCTTGTTCCCTGCCCCCAGGTTAGGGAGGGGAAGAAGGAGAAGAGGAAAAGAAAAACATGTTCCTTTTAAAATCAGCATCAAGGGCTATATTCAAAAAGTAAAGTGGACCACTGTTAAAATCCCATTGCTGCCAACCAATAAACTTTACCATCCAAATTGATTTGTAAAGTTTTTTTTTGTTGTTGTTGTTCGGCTGCATATTTCTAGGAAATATAGTTTTAGTTTTCATCAGGTCTTAATCCCCATACTGTAAAATACCATGAACTGCCTAGGTCTTTGATCCACTTAGAGTGTATATAACTATTCTTTATGCAGTCAGTACCTTTATGACTGCATTCATTGACTGCATAGTAGATTCTAGAATGAGAATCCTAGAAATGAGTATACCTAGAACCACTCCTCATTTGCCTTTTTCTCTTTGACTTACCCCAGAAGAATAGTTTTAAACTGGGCAAACATCTTTTGTTGTGGAAGGCATTTGAGGCTATTAGCATTCTTTTTACATTCTATCTCCTTCCCTTGCCTAACCCTTACCTATCCTAAGCCTGGTAGTGGTACCCACAGATATTTATTAGCTTTGCTAGTTAAGTAGGTGTAGGAGTTTATTTTTTTTCTTTTAAATCATCAAAAGACATTGAATATATTTAATGATAAAGAACCTTGCAGGGGCTGGGGTTGTGGCTCAGTGGTAGAGCGCTCGCCTAGCATGCACGAGGCACTGGGTTCAATCCTCAGCACCACATAAATGTAAAATAAAGATATTGTGTCTATGTAAATCTTAAGAATAAATATTAAAAAAAAGAACCTCGCTCATACCATGCACACCTGAACACCTCTTGTGGAGATTGGTGACAAGAAGTCACCTCCTGCACTGGGCACTCTGGAGCATGGTATAGAAACTCCATAGCTTCTTGTGCAGATGAGCAGACTCACATCAGAGACTACATACAGACTATTGAAAGTGATGGTAAGGGGAGCTTTGAAAAAGTGACATTGGCATGACACACCCTTACAGGCAGAGAAGTTTCAATAATTGACAAAATTTGAATATAACAAGTCTACAAAATCTCTTCAGAGAAGTAAGAATATGAAGATTTTAAATCATCCAAGCATAGTGAAGTTGCTTGAAGTCATTAAAACTGAAAAAAATTCTACTTAATAATGGAGTATGCAAGTGGAGGTGATCTATTTGACTATATGGTTGCACATGGAAGAATGACTGAAAAAGAAGAAAAAGCTAAATTTAGGCAGATCGTGTCTGCAGTACAGTATGACCACCAAAAGCAGATAGTTCACAGAGACCTCAAGGCTGAAAATATGCTGAAAATATGTTGTTAGATGCAGATACAAACATTAAAATAGCAGATTTTTGTTTTAGCAATGAGTTTACTTTTGACAGTAAATCAGTCATGTTTTGTGGTAGTCCTCCATATGCAGCCCCAAAGATCTTCCAGAGCAAGAAGTATGATGGGCTGGTAGTTGACATGTGGAGTCTTAGCATTATCCTGTACACTCTAGTCAGTGGGTCACTTCCTTTTGGTGGACAGAATCTGAAGGACCTTAGTGAGAGAATGGTACAAGGGAAATACAGAACCCCATTCTGCTTTTCCACAGACTTGTGAAAACCTTCTCAAATGCTTCCTGGTGCTAAACCCAATTAAGCAAGGCACTCTACAACAAATCATGAAGGGCAGGTAGATCAACACAGGGCATAAATGTCAGGGTCTGCCCTGAACAGAAAGAAGCTTAGCATGCCCCCTTAGCCTTGAGTAAAGGGGATTTGAAACCAGCATCACACTACCTGCTATGCAGGTTGGCCTCACTTTGGCTCCCCAAGGGAGTGCAGCTCTGGGAATGGGTGTCATCCAATGAGACTGGGCTACACCCTCGAGGTTGCTGTAACACAATTCAATTGCCTTATTTGGGTGGAATTTTCTATAGAATGCCCT
This sequence comes from Marmota marmota marmota, assembly GCF_001458135.2. Classification (NCBI taxonomy): domain Eukaryota; kingdom Metazoa; phylum Chordata; class Mammalia; order Rodentia; family Sciuridae; genus Marmota; species Marmota marmota. Next base: position 398,712 of record NW_025999914.1, on the reverse strand, counting down.
CCCCTGCTAAATAAAAGCAGGGGTTCTGGGTGTGCTCTCTCTGTCTGGCCTCTTGCATCTTGCTTCCCTTGTTCCCCTTGCCCTCCAGCATGGGAGCTAAGGTCTCAGAGCCATCCTTGAACTCCCAAGAGTTATCTGTGTTTGTGTGGTCCTTTCATTGCCAGCCCAAATTCATGCAGAGTAACCCTGACTCCATTGCCTATGTGGGACGTGGGCAGTACATGAGGAAGATGAACTTAAACCCTTTGTTGAGCCAGAGATAGACATCTCCATTTCTAGCAGAAACGTTTCACTTGCCAAGGCTCAGTCAAGCAGTGACCTCAGCAACAGCATCTGCTAGTCTCCTTAAAACAAAGTGTAGAGAAGTGTTTCTTCAAGCCAGAAGCAGAGATGGTACAGTGATCATGCTGGACCAGCTATTCCTTCAGTTGTGGCATATCTGAAGAGGAGTTAGACTGTAACAGGGTTTCACTTGATGCTTTGACTATATCCCTATGGTTTTGAAACATACATGTGTTTTTCTTTTTCCCAACCTCCTTCTCCCTGATCTTCTTTTCCCTAACCTCCTTCCTGATCTTCTCTCCTCTGATATTCTTTTCCCTAATCTTTTTCCTGATCATCTTTTCCTTAACTACTCCATGTTCTTCTTTTCCCCTGATATTCTCCTTCATGATCTTGTTATAGTCTGAATTTAATCAATACAGGTTATAAGTTATAAATTAGAAGTTATAAGTTAATAAAATAATAATTAGTAAAAATAATAGGAGTATAAGATAAGTGTTATAAAATTAGTAATGTTAAGATACTCCAGTCTGCCCTAGTTATAAGTTAAAAGAAATAACAATAAGATAATCACTAAAGGACATAAAGATTTATGTTGCCAGTAATAAGATATAGAAAATGTAAGGTGATAAGTGTAAGTTCATAAGTCTAATATAGTTACAAGTAGTTATAGATAAATATAGAAGTAAATATAGGTTGCTAAAACAGTAGTCAGATATAAGAAATAACTATAGACAAGCATAAGTTAGTACAGCCATAGTGACTCCATTTTCTTGGTTCCTGTGAAAATTCTATTACATATAAAATATTCTTGTGAAAGATCCATGGGAATGAGGATGTAAATCCATACAAATGAGGATGTAGACCCCCATCAATGGGGATGTGGTTTTCTGTTCTTGCTCTGCTAACTACATTTTTAGCCCCTGATTCTGCTTGCTTACTTGAATTTTTCAAGATCTTACAAAATTCCAAATGGAAGTCTATAAAGTGTGACGTGGTTCTCTATTATTCTCCTTAAATACTCTGACCACAAACAACTGGCTGCTTTTTCTCTCAGAGAGCTATTCTCTGTCTAAAGCAGTCCCTGGCCAGGTATAATTGACAAATGGATCAAATATCAGAAACAGTCCCTGGCCAGGTATAATTGACAAATAGATCAAATAAAATTCCTTGATTTGTTTCCAGTTTGGACTTGGAAGTGTTTTCTGAACGGTCACCTCATAATAATCTCTCCTCCCTAATCTCATTTTCTCTGAATCACCTCTTTAAAAATTCCTTGTTCCTGCTGATGGGCAGAATCACAGCCTTTGGGATAGGAGTCCCCTGTGTTTCTTCTTTGTTAGCAAAGCAATAAACCTTTTCCCTTTTTTCTCAAAACGGTGTCTTTGTTATTGTATTGGAATTGGGAACAAGGACCGAGATTTTTCCCATTTTCTGCCTCTGATTATCGGCAGACACAACATCTTTGTTGGTATGTGGTGCTGAGGATCGAACCTGGGCCGCACGCATGCCAGAGGAGCACGCTACCACTTGAGCCACATCCCCCACCCCTACTTCCAATCTTTTCTTCCTTCTCTACTGATCTCCCATAAATTTTCACAAGAACTCTCCCTAACCTTTTCCCCCCTTTCCCTTCTCTAGTTTCCACATATGAGAGAAAACATGTGACCTTTGACCTTACGAATTTGGCTTATCTGGCTTATCTGGCTTACCATAATGATCTCAAGTTCCATGCATTTACCTGCAAATGAAATAATTTCATTTTTCTTTATGGATGAATAAAACTCTCTCTCTCTCTCTCTCTCTCTCTCTCTCTCTCACACACACACACACATATATATATATATATATATATATATATATATATTTTTTTTTTTTTTTTTTTTT
>NW_025999914.1:371137-395338 GCF_001458135.2 Marmota marmota marmota | reverse complement strand
TATATATATATATATATATTTTTTTTTTTTTTTCTTTTCATTTTCTAGCCGTTCATCTGTTAATGAACACTAGACTGGTTCCAGTTTGGCTATTGTAAATTGTTTTGCTATAAACATGGGTATGCATGTATCCCTATAATATAATTACTTTAATACAAATATAGCTGGGTCATATGGTGGTTTTATGCTTAGACTTTTGAGGAAACTCCAAACTGATTTCCATAGTGGCTGTACTAATTTACAATCCTTTTATATCAACAGTGTAAAAGTGTTCCTTGTCTTCTGCATCCTCTCTAGCACTTATTATTGTTTGTATTCTTGATGACTACCATTCTAACCAGAGTGAAATGAAATCTCCAGTGTAGTTTTGGTTTGCATTTCCATAATTGTTAATGAAAATTGAACATTTTTTTTCATGTATTTGTTGGTAATCTGGGTTTCTTTTGAAAAGTGTTTGTTCAGCTCATTTACCCACTTATTAATTGGATTATTTGATCTTCTTTGGCATTAAGTTTTTTGAGTTCCTTTTATATTTTGGATATTAATTCTTTGTTAGAAGAGTAGTTACCAAAGATTTTCTCCCATTCTGCAGGTTCTCTCTTTACATTCTTAATTGTTTCCTTTGCTATGCAGAAGCTTTTAAATTTGATATCAGCCCACTTATTAACTCTTGGCATTTTTTCCTGAGCTTTAGGGGTTCTTTTGAGGAAGTCATTGTTTGTGCCTATATGTTGGAGTGTTGACCCTACATTTCCTTCTAGGAGTTGCATCAAAGACCTAAGTCTTTGATCAATTTTGAGTTGATCTTTGTGCAGGATGAGAGATAAGGGTCTCATCTCAAGTTTCTACATATAGATAACCAGTTTTCCCAGCACCATTTGTTAAAAAGGTTCTCTTTTCTCCAATGTATGTTTTTGGCACCTTTGTCAAGGATCAGATAACAATATCTGAATGGGTTTGCCTCTGTGTCTTCTATTGTGTAACATTGGTTTGTGTGTTTTTATGCCGATATCATGTAACTTTTGTTATTATAGCTCTGTAGTGTAGTTTGAAATCAGGTGTTCTGATGCCTTCAGCATGGATTTTTTGACTTAGAATTGCTGTGTCTTTTATTCTTCCAAATGAATTTTAGCACTGTTCTTTCTAGTTCTGCAAAGATTGTTATTGGTATTTTGAAGGGGGGCGGGCTTTGCATTGAATCTGTATATTGCTTTTGATAGTATGGCTATTTAGACAATATTAATTCTGCCTATTCATGAATTGTACCATGACCTTTTTCACTTAATGTGGGTACAAGTGTATGGAGTACTGCATACATGGCATAGGTTAAGGGTGTCTGAGTGGAAGGCCACTCCCCTCGTGCTAGGCACATGAATGGCAGACTGCTTACCCCATAGGCACAGCCCTGGGTGTGAGGTCATATGTTGCAGTCCCTGTGCTTGCTCCACAGCCCACTCCTCGAATGGTCATGGCAAGGACAGTTGGCAAGAAATTGTATTGGTGACTGCCTGTAATCTGTTTAGCTACTGCCTGAGTATATATACATGGTAACTGCGCAATGAAATCAGACCTGCTTCTTGCTTGGTTTCCGGAGGTCTCGATTAGTGACTTCTCAGCCATACTTTCCTCTACCTTGTTTTGTGTTTTGTGGACCTCCTCACTGGATGAAAGAGAGCCCACACAACAATATATCTTTGCAAGCTTAATTTTCTAACATATGTGTACTCTGTTTCTGAAAGGATATATGCTGTTTAAAAACAATAATAACTGGTGGGAAGGGTAATTGATGACAAATCTTTGTTGTATATCTTTTTATACTTTTAAAATCATGAGATTGTGGTATTTATTTAAAAATAAAAATTGCAAAATAAATGAATCAAATGAAGAAATGTGCTATTCACTTTCCCCTCTGAATATGAGCCAGGAGGAAGTCACAAGTATAAACCACCACAATAGTGACATTCTTCTTTTCCATTCTGAGGAAGAAATCTTTCTTCTTAACAGGGAATATTGTATAGAATTCCCTTTTTTTTAAGAGAGAGATAGAATTATTTATTTTCAGTTTTTTGGTGGACACAACATCTTTGTTTGTATGTGGTGCTGAGGATCGAACCCCGGCCGCACTCATGCAGGCGAGCGCGCTACCGCTTGAGCCACATCCCCAGCCCTAGAATTCCCTTTTTAGTTCTGAAACACATTCATTCTTGTCAAAATAGGTATCTGTAGACAATAATGATTGCTTTAAAAGTTAGCATAGAGCCAGGCTTTGTGGCTGTGCCTATTGTTCCAGCTACTTGGAAGGTTGAGGCAGATGCCTTGAGCTCAGCGTGGGAAACATCCTGGGAAACAGCCTGGGAAAATCAAGGTTTCAGAAATAAATAGTAAAAAATTAACATAAAAGATAATAGATAAAAGTTGCAGTAGAGATAAGATTGGCCTAAAAATGCCTTAAGTAACTCATAAGGTTCGGGACACATAAATTTGTGTATATAACTCTATAGATAATTTTATCTATAAATTGGTTAGTTCCTTTAAATTGGTTAGGCAATGCTTTCCTGTGGTCCTCAATTTATTCTTCAGTTCTTTCTTTGATAAGGAATCCCTGCTAAGAAAGTTTGTGAGGTAATAAAATTTTGAACAAATAATTCAACTACCAAATTAGGTTCTTAGTCAGAATAAGAACTTCTGAGGAATCAAGAGAACAGGAGGATTAGAGAAAATTGCTCAACTTGGACTCATTGTTTGTCATTTTTCCCTCCATGCAGGGCTCCCCAATGTATTAATACATTTAATAGCCCTTTCCCTAGCTTAATCTTTATAACCATTGACTGAGTCACATGTCAAAAAGTACATTTCAGAACTACTGCAAAATTTTAAAGTGGGAAGTTATTGGCAAATACCAGATAATGTTTACTGGTGCCTGACACATTGTTAGATGCAGGTCAATTCTGGTTAAGCGACAGTAGCCCACTGCCCTGCGTGACCCTTACCTAGCTGCTCACTACTGCATTCAGGGCGATTCCCCTGCCCCTGACCAGAACTTCTCTTAGATTCCTGTTTTCTGAAAAAGAAACTTACTGTGTAGTTTCATTTATTTGCTTCTACAATAAGCTGGATAGCCAAGAGGCGCCTCTCTCTCCCTTTCTCTTGTTACTTTCCTCAGATTTGGCATTGATCCGTTTGATAAATCAGCCACAAGCGACTCCCAGTTTTGAAAAGAAGTGGTGAAGAACTATAAGCACATTGGTGGGGCTGCTCGGGCATTGGTCAGGACAGTGGGAAAAGACAGTCTTGTACCTAAGGCAAGATAGGCTTGGACTGACTGCTACCTACTGTGAAGGGAGGGATGGGGAAGTCTTGGTCGTGGCTCTTTTCCAAGCCTCACCAGTCATTCCAACTTCCATTTGGGAGATCGAACTGACTAGCCCTTAACTTCCAGTGATGACGCCCTCAGTGATGTAAAGACCCCTGCAGAACCTCTTCCACTCTTGAGAGTTTGAGTGATTTTTGAATTTAGTGCAGAATTTTGGAGAGGAAATTTTTCTATCAAAGTGTTAGTGCTTTTTACTCTTCCTATGAAATGCCTTAGTTCTGTTCTTAGCTTTGTTGGGAAGGGCTTTTTTCTCTCACCTGTGATTTCTTTTGTTCCATTTTTTTTTGTCTGTTTGGTTTTGGTTTGATGTTGGGCATTGAGTCCAGGACCTTGGGCATGCTAAGTACAATCTCTACCACAAAGATATACTCCTAGACTTACCCCCTGTTTCTTCACTGAACCTAAAGGTCGGTCTCTCTCTCTCTTTCTCCCCCCGTCCCCCTCTCCCTCTTTCCCTTTCTCTTTCTCATGGGTGTGGATCCACACCCACCCATAAGAAAAACTTCATCCACAGAAATGAATAAAATCATCTTTATTATTGCTTTGAGTGGGCACATATGTTGCAGTTTTTATTAAACATTGAGTCATTCACTACCCCTCACACTTGCTCTTCAGAGATTCAAGGATAACCTCATTTCATACTAGTAACTTCAGAACCAGTCCTCAGGGGAAGCTTTGGCCAGGTGTGGGGATTTCTGCTATTAATTAAATAAGAGTTTCATTGAAGTTTAGACCATTGTCTCTCTGCAGGACAGGAAATATATATGTCTTGGTTATAATATTACATCAGTGCTTGAATAAGCAAATAATAACTATTGTTAAAAGTATTAATGAAGCAGGCTAGATTTCATACAAAATCTAACTATCAGAATCAAGGGTAAAGAATGTTTTCAATGAATTAAATTTCTTGATCAATAATCCTGGTTTTTAAAGAAAAAAATATAAAGTTGTGTTGAAAATTAAATGAATTAATAGCAATTAAATGTTTAGAAAATTGTCTAGTAAATAGTAAGTACTACATAAGTCATTTGATATTATTGTAGTAGCTTTCATTACTATGCTAAGACAATAAACAATAAACTACTATTTGATTACCTGCAATTATATCCAACAAGAAAAGCCCAGGAGGTAAAAACACATTTACTCACAAGAGAATATCAAATGTTAATGAATGTTTCTGAAGATTCTTCACTTTACTTATACCTAAAGATATTTAAAGCCTTATATCATCTGTCTATTCATACTACTACTTTAGATGTCTGAAATACTGTTCATACAAGTTTAACCAGGTTGTCAGACAATTGCATAAGGCCTACTAAAATTTACAACATTCAGGGTTTGGGATATAGTTCAGTGGTAGAGTGCTTGCCTGTAATGTGAGAGGCACTGAGTTCAAACCCCAGCATTGAAAAAAAATTATAAAGTTCATTCCTTTCTTCCCTTCCCTAAACTGAATAGTTAATCTAGTTGCAAATGCTAGATAAATACCTACACTAATGTGAAACACACAAACAATGGAGCAACTACTTTTAATAGTTGAACATTAAAAATTATTCCAAATTCACCAAAATGGAATAGTTAAATAATGAATGATTAAAAAAATTAGGATGTAATATTTAATAAAATAATACTGATTTCTATATAATAATTTGCAAATATTTTTCTACTTTAAAAAAATAAAGTTGCAGAATAATATACATAGTATTTTTTTTTTTTAGATATTAGACTGTGAAAGTTTAGATATTTACTATCAATGAGGGCCATTTAACTTTAGCCTAAATCCCGTAAAGGTTTTAAACTAAGAGTGTTCATGTTATCTTCAAAGGAGTATTATATATGTCTATGTATATATTAATCATACAACCACTGTGTATTTTTTTAAGTTAAATTAAGGGTTTTCAATATAGCTCAGCATTTTCAAATCTAATTTGTATTTCTAATTTTTTTTATATATTGAGAAAGAAGATGGTAATTGGTAATGTATCTTTTGCATCTTCTGGAAGGCTCTGATCAATATAAACAAAACAAAATTTCCTGAATGATCTATAACAATTGTTAACATCTGGTATCTCTAGGAATGAGACTACAAAACTTTTAAACTTTCTACATTAAATGTCTTTTTCAAGATTTTACTTTTTTCCTTTATCACAAATATGTATTACCCAATAGTTAAATTTTTGAAAACAGAGATGAATTTGAACAAATTATTTAAAAGCAGAACAGGGAACATAGCTAAATGCTGCTCAGAAATGAGTAAGATATGAAGAGATGAACACTAGATTTAACAAAAACCGCTTTTATGTATGACATAATGTAGTTTCTTTTTAACATCTTATGGTTCTAATTGGCAGACATTATCTATAAGCAGTATGATTCCACAAAGGGTTTCAGGACAGTGGAAAACATTTTTTTTTTTTTAAATTGTGATGTTAATGGCTATAATTGCTGTTTTCTCCTGACTCAAGCTGAGTAAACATCTGGACATTCTTCTACCAAAGTTAATCTTGTTTCTTAATTTTCATGAAACTATAGGGGATCAGGACTATATTTCCCCACATTTTCTCAGTTCATATATGGTTTATGTTACAGATCTCCCTATTCCACAGGGAGAGCATTTGATTTCAAGGAAAAAATACTTGATTTACTTGATTACAAACCCCTCTGAATCAGATTCTGAGTAGGAGTCTCACTTGATACTCTGCATCTGTCCCCTTCCTTATCATCTGCTTATGTACCCAATATATAGGAGCAGGGAAAGCTTTGATTCTGATGCCATTCAGATAATCTCCTTGTCCTCTGTATCTTTCCAGTTTTTCTCTTATTTTCTACACAAACAGATGCAGCTAAATCCCTGAGTGGTCTGGGGGATTTACTGCTCAAATTTTGACTGTCTTTGTTCAGATCATTTAAAATAGTTGAAAAAAACATGAAAAAGTGAAGCAAATCTACCAGGAAACACATTTTCACTTTGAAGATGATAAATTCACACCATCTGCACATCCATTCTTTCAACAGTTATATGACAAATGTCCAGGTACTGCATTATAAACAGTGTATACTGTCTGGTAGGAAAGACAGACTTGAAATAAAAAGGCATACAAATACATCATCACTAATTTTATTAAGGGATATGAAAAATGCACAAAATGTTATTAGGAACCTGAGAGAAGAGTAGGATATTGGGTGGAGAAATGTGAAGCAAAGGGTATTCTAGGCAGAGTGAAATGTGTGTGAAGTTTGCAAAGCAGGAGGAGCAGGGAAAGCTAGAAAATTATCAGAATGTCTATGTAACCTGAACTGGACTAGAGAGGTTGACCAAATCTTACAGGAATTAAATACCATATATAGGATTTAAAATACTACCCAAATTGTAGTGGGATCTTATTGAAACTTTATAAATAGGTAAGAATATGATCTTTTTAATATTTTTTTTCTTGTCAAACTTTTTAATGACATGGGAAATGATAAAAATTGAAGATATGAAAAGCATTCTTAAGTAAACAATAAAGCACATGGTAAATTCAGAAGAAAAAATAAAAACACATAACCACAGACTATTAAACCAGGAAAGCAAAATGTTACACATTTGCAAATGCTTCTGGTACACTCACATGAAGCTTCATTCAAGTTAATAAACAAAATATAAACTAACCTTCTTAAAGTCAAACTTTGTGTTATACAATTTTAGAAAGAATATGTACTGGGTATGTAAATTGTCTACATGTTACAAAACATTTTATATCTAAACTTATTTGTTCATACTTAATGGAAGACAAAACAAAACTTACATTTTAAGCCTCTTCTCTCTCTCTCTTTTTTTTTTTTTTTTGTGGTGCTGGGGATTGAATCCAGGGTCTTGTGCATGCAAAGCAAGCATTTTACCAACTGAGCTATATTCTCAGCCCAAATTTAAGCTTCTTGATTTGAGAACAACCATGGATTTGGTAGTTCTGTTAAATTCCAACATCATAATAACCAAATGTGCTATTAAAAGATAGTTATTCCAGTTTTTGTTAAAAAGAACTTCTTCCAAATTTGTAATATTTTGGCATAAAAGGAATTACAACTTCTTTGTTCATAAATTATGGTGCTTAGTTTTTACTGTTAACACAATAACTAGTGCAAGAGGGAATACTCCTATAGAAAAAACCTCTGTCTTTTCAGTAGTTTCAAATGAAATTATATAATATTTCTCTGGAAATAGTGGTCACACCACACATTTGGCAGTTGCTTCTATTTAAACTTCAACTCTATCCTATAACATCCATCAAAGGCTTCAAAAATTGATTTTGGCAGTACACTGTTATAGTTAAAGCTTCATCCCAGGGTTTCATAAACTGACTTCCAGACCACTCATGTATAATCGAATCAAGCCTTTATTGAAGCACACCGGTGGTGGCTGACCAGAACATAAAGCTGTTCCCCTGATCAGCCCTGAACAATTGCAAGGGCACTCCTTATAAGTCTGAAAACTGCAAAAGGGATGTTCAGGGGGTCTAGCCAATGCAAGCAAGCCAGGTTACAGAAGTGGGACAGTGCAGTCAAGCGGAGGGAAGCCTAACCAATCACAGTTAGCCCAGTCACCCCAGTTACAGAAACAGAGCCCCGTTACCCTAGTTACCCCATTAGGTAGTTTTGTGTTCTTAAAGATTTCTATAGCAAAAGGAAAAGAACATCTTGCCCCAGTCATGACTCTTCTATTTGGCATGGTTGTTTTACAGGATGAAGTCATAAAACAAAATGGAGTCACATTTGCTCCTACTATCACACATATGGAGATCACGATGTGAATAGGGACTGCCTAATGGCTATGAGGTCTTTTGTAAAAAGAAGTTTTCTCTGTGTGTATGTATGTTTTAAGTAGGAAACACGCAATGAAATAGTTTATCCACAATTATAAAACATATCTTCCTAATTAAATCTCAATTGTATAAGCATTATACATCAAATATCTAGAACTTAAATGGATTCTAAATTTATGTAAGAAGAAATCTTTTCCTACCTTTTATCATTATCCACAGAGGGCAGAGTTTTAGTTGTATGTCTTCTTCTGGACACAGAAGGAAAGGGATCTTTGTCTCTTTTTCAGTTTGAAAGAGGAAAATGAGCAGAACTGCCACTAGCAGTGCTTGAGTAAGTGAAAGGATCCTTGTCCTTTTCTTTGCTGTGGTGCTTATGCTTGTCTTTTGTGCTTCTTCTTTTTCTTATCTCGTGGTGATGTTCTTCACTGTGTTTGGAGGATGTAGATTCCTTAGTAAATGATGAAAGTGGAGCTCTTGCCACTGGATACATACTTATCCCCAAAGGCAATTGATTGTTCATTACCTGTTCCCTTATGTGTAAGTTCCATACTCCACTAGGGTTTTATGGTGACTGTGCTGTCACAACCTGATGAATGCTGGGGCATTAGAGTAGATAGAGAGCTAGCTGGTCACTATTTGGAGAGTCCTGGAGTTAATGGTCTTTCAAGCATATTCAGATAATGGAAAATGAAGGCCTCACTATCATGAACAGTACCATGTCAATCTCCTCCTCATCTTGAGAATTTGAAAATCTGATTTTGAGTTTGACCTTACTGTTATCCTCATTCATCTCCAGTATTTTACCAGGTTCTAGTGGGAACCTCAGTGGTGTATCAGCCTTTTTCTTCACTCCCTGCTGATGAGCTGAAACATTATAAGATGCTCCCTTGGCAAAATGATCATCTTCTGGGTTTTGAAATACAACTAGCTGTGCATGACTGCTTGGATTAACTCACAGCTTTTTGTCACCTGCTATTGCCTCTGGCATTATAGTAGGATTCAAGACAGTTTTTTTTTTTCCTTCAGATTAAGAACCAACCCAAGGGCTGGGGATATAGCTCAGTTGGTAGAGTGCTTGCCTCCCATGTACAAGGCCCTGGTTCAATCCCCAGCACCACCAAAAAAAAAAAAAAATCTTACCGTTTGGGGCTGGGGTTGTGGCTCAGAGGTAGAGCACTCACCTAGCATGCATGAGTCACTGGGTTCGATCCTCAGCACCACATATAAAATAAAATAAAGATTTGTGTCCACCTATAACTAAAAAAAAAAAATAAATAAATATAAAGAACCAACCCAAATTCTGGTATGGTAAACAGGAAGGTCTACTGAGGCCCAAAATGTGCAAAACAAGTCCACAGCGCCACACTACAACCTCCAGTCATATGAAGTTCCAGAATTCATAAGTTTCCAAAGTTGATCTACCAAGGCTTCATTGCATAAGGCAGACTCCATGTTTTTTTGTAAATGGTGGATTCTTAGTCAACATATTATTATGGGCTGATTTGAAAGTTAAATCAGGTTGATCCCACTCTGTTCAGTGCCGCAGTCTGGCTGGGCACAAATCATGAGCCACTGAAGCAGGAACAAACTTTATTTCTGAACTCCACCAGCACACTCCACACACGCTCCCGGGAAAAATGCCAAACGCCACGCCACGCCACGTGGCTCCTCCCGGGACACACTACTCCAACCGAAACTCCCTCCTCCGGAACTCCCTCCCCCGGAAATCCCTCCTACTGCACTTCCCCAACCAATGGGAACTCTCTGGGAGTCCCGCGAGTGCTCCAAAGTAGCAGGCCAAGGCGGACAGCAGAGGTCTAATATCCAATTGAATGCAGATCTTAACATAATCATTATCATCTCAATGGCTTGCTGGCATCACCTTTCAACCAAAAATGCCATGCGTCATTCCTACTTGGCTATGGCTCTCAGCAGTTCAGACCTCTCAACCTGTACAGAACTCATTCTGCATGAGCCCACTCACATAGAAGTTCACATCTCCATCCTTACCCACTTGCACTCTGACCATAATATCTTTAAACTGTGGAGCTGGTGCTAGCTTACTTCCTGAGTTAGGTACAGGAAGTGCCAATTCTGAGAAAGTGGTGTCACTGTAAGAAATGTGTCTTATGATTGTATTTGCCTCTCTCAGCCCCCTACTTTTTGGTTTTTCTGTTTTTAAGTGACCCTTATCTGCATTCAGCAGCTTGGGCTGCAAAATTGTCTGCTTTCTGCTCACTTGGTCCTTGCCATTCTAAATCCTTTGTCTTTGCTTCAAAAAGACCCAGAATTTTAGTTGAGATTTTGGAATAGTGCCTTAACAATGTTTAGAATCTTATGCCTCACATAGGGTTCAGGGTCATTCTGAATCATATTAAAGAGCCACTACAGTTCTTCATAACTGCTGTCCACTTTAGTAAAATCAACAACATCTTCCTAAGCTGCTATCCTGATGTCCACAAAGTGACTGTGTTCAGTATAAGATTTCAAAAGAGCTGGATCACTTGGTACATGTCCATTCTTTTGAAGTACCTGTGTGACTCTCAAGCAACTGGCAGTGATAGTGTGTCTATAACTTGGAAGAAGATTTTTTGTATATAAAAACCTGATGATTTCTTCAAGAATCAGTCACATATCAGGATTTAAGTTATCCAGCATTCTAACTTCATTATTCACTTTGATTGTAGATGTAACAGAGTTGGCCAGGGCATCAATTATTTGTGCACAATAGTAGTTAAATTAAAAATTATTTTCCTGTTGTCATTCTGCTTGGTTAAATCTAAAATAAATGTTAAAACTTTTCTGGGACAGAGGTTATGAACATCTCTTAATAAAGCCATTGCCACTGGCACAGTCTTTTGTAGAAAATAAAATTAAAATATCATGAAGTTGGTTGTTTTTACAATATCTGGATAATTTTTACAACAAAACATTCTAGTAAAGAGTGATTTTATGGTCCTTGGTTCTGTCCATGTGCTCACTGTTCAATTTTCAGTCTTTGCAAGGCAGGAGCAAGCTGACATTCTTACTCAGTAGAAACACTGCCATTATTCTAATGTGTCAGTGAAAATAAGATGCTGGAATAGGAAAAGTGAGATGCTGGAGTAGGGAATTTTTCCAAAGTCAAGATGAATTCCTACTGTGCAACAACATCCCCCTCATAGTGGAGTTGATATTTCCACACATCATCATCTTGCTCAAATTCTTCCTTTTTCAATATGACATATCTGGGTCTATCCTTATCCACAACAAAGGGGAATCAGCATTCATTGCAGAAAGATCTATGTCAACTTCTTCTCCATTCATCATTGGGATTTTTTTTCCTTATTATTCCATCTGCTTTTGGAATGGCTGAGTATATCATGTTTAAGGTTGTTTTCTTCAATTTGCAATGTATGATTGAAACATCCATCTAATTCTTGTACTATCACTTTAAGTGGTACCATATTTTTCTGAGTTCTAGATGTATAATCTTATTTTATTTCCAACTCTAAGACATTTCACTTTTTATTGAATATAAAAGTTCCATAAAATTTTCCCATTCTACTTTGGTCTACCCACTGTTTTATTAAAGGCTAGATATCTTTGGCAGAGACATTTGTAATGGTTTTCAAAAACCCTGATGTGGAAATGAACATCTGACTCCACATGTGTGACTGGAAATTCTGAGATGAAGTTACTTTCTTTCTTCCATGCTTAGAAATTTATTAAAAACTTGTAGCATAAATTCCATGCTGATTCTATTTTCAATCAATCTCATCACAAGGTGGGCTTTACACTGAAACATACTATTATTAGTAGTATTCCCTGGAGAGTGTATGTGGACACTTTATTAAAAAGTGTAGGCAGGATGCTGGATTATCCTTCTCTTTTCCTCCACCAGTGGATGTAGTAAAACTCCCCCAGTTTTCAGTACCTATGCCACTATTTTATCTAGCTCCTCTTTAACCCAATGGTAGTACGCATTAATAACAAAAGTTTTCTTTTTTCATCCAATGTTCATAAATATAGCCTGAAATTCCCTTCAGCTCCATTCCTCAGATTAAGACATTCTGGATATGAAACATTCAAAAAACTGCTGGGCCAAAGACTGGCTAAACACCTTCTAGTCAAAGGTGTGTCATCTATAATCATGGCACTGTATAGAAGATTTGTGCTAATAACACTCATGGAAGCATAAGTAGCCACTTCAACATAAGCCTTGTAAATGAATACAGTTTTAAAACAGGAGTATGAATATACACATGTAATAATTTTTTCATAAAATTCAAAGAGTTCATGAAGGATTGACATGGTATATTTAAGCAATGGAAGAAATTGGGGTAAACAAAAAGGAGTAACCTTATGTATATAGGGATCTATGAGTATTTCAAAAGGTCCAATGGGCAAGGAGATGTTTGATGCTGCTGTAGGGATTATATCATGGGTATATACTGTCTCTCCTAAATCTCCATTGGAAATGGCCACTATAGCAGCATCTACTGTAAATTCTAATTTTCATATATATAATTCAGAGTACGAATCAATGACATGGGATTACAGGTGTGCATCACTGCACCAGACTTATGTAAAAAAAAATATATATATATATACACACACACACATTATATATATATATATNTTTCTTTCTTTCTTTCTTTCTTTCTTTCTTTCTTTCTTTCTTTCTTTCTTTCTTTCTTTCTTTCTTTCTTTCTTTCTTTCTTTCTTTCTTTCTTTCTTTCTTTCTTTCTTTCTTTCTTTCTTTCTTTCTTTCTTTCTTTCTTTCTTTCTTTCTTTCTTTCTTTCTTTCTTTCTTTCTTTCTTTCTTTCTTTCTTTCTTTCTTTCTTTCTTTCTTTCTTTCTTTCTTTCTTTCTTTCTTTCTTTCTTTCTTTCTTTCTTTCTTTCTTTCTTTCTTTCTTTCTTTCTTTCTTTCTTTCTTTCTTTCTTTCTTTCTTTCTTTCTTTCTTTCTTTCTTTCTTTCTTTCTTTCTTTCTTTCTTTCTTTCTTTCTTTCTTTCTTTCTTTCTTTCTTTCTTTCTTTCTTTCTTTCTTTCTTTCTTTCTTTCTTTCTTTCTTTCTTTCTTTCTTTCTTTCTTTCTTTCTTTCTTTCTTTCTTTCTTTCTTTCTTTCTTTCTTTCTTTCTTTCTTTCTTTCTTTCTTTCTTTCTTTCTTTCTTTCTTTCTTTCTTTCTTTCTTTCTTTCTTTCTTTCTTTCTTTCTTTCTTTCTTTCTTTCTTTCTTTCTTTCTTTCTTTCTTTCTTTCTTTCTTTCTTTCTTTCTTTCTTTCTTTCTTTCTTTCTTTCTTTCTTTCTTTCTTTCTTTCTTTCTTTCTTTCTTTCTTTCTTTCTTTCTTTCTTTCTTTCTTTCTTTCTTTCTTTCTTTCTTTCTTTCTTTCTTTCTTTCTTTCTTTCTTTCTTTCTTTCTTTCTTTCTTTCTTTCTTTCTTTCTTTCTTTCTTTCTTTCTTTCTTTCTTTCTTTCTTTCTTTCTTTCTTTCTTTCTTTCTTTCTTTCTTTCTTTCTTTCTTTCTTTCTTTCTTTCTTTCTTTCTTTCTTTCTTTCTTTCTTTCTTTCTTTCTTTCTTTCTTTCTTTCTTTCTTTCTTTCTTTCTTTCTTTCTTTCTTTCTTTCTTTCTTTCTTTCTTTCTTTCTTTCTTTCTTTCTTTCTTTCTTTCTTTCTTTCTTTCTTTCTTTCTTTCTTTCTTTCTTTCTTTCTTTCTTTCTTTCTTTCTTTCTTTCTTTCTTTCTTTCTTTCTTTCTTTCTTTCTTTCTTTCTTTCTTTCTTTCTTTCTTTCTTTCTTTCTTTCTTTCTTTCTTTCTTTCTTTCTTTCTTTCTTTCTTTCTTTCTTTCTTTCTTTCTTTCTTTCTTTCTTTCTTTCTTTCTTTCTTTCTTTCTTTCTTTCTTTCTTTCTTTCTTTCTTTCTTTCTTTCTTTCTTTCTTTCTTTCTTTCTTTCTTTCTTTCTTTCTTTCTTTCTTTCTTTCTTTCTTTCTTTCTTTCTTTCTTTCTTTCTTTCTTTCTTTCTTTCTTTCTTTCTTTCTTTCTTTCTTTCTTTCTTTCTTTCTTTCTTTCTTTCTTTCTTTCTTTCTTTCTTTCTTTCTTTCTTTCTTTCTTTCTTTCTTTCTTTCTTTCTTTCTTTCTTTCTTTCTTTCTTTCTTTCTTTCTTTCTTTCTTTCTTTCTTTCTTTCTTTCTTTCTTTCTTTCTTTCTTTCTTTCTTTCTTTCTTTCTTTCTTTCTTTCTTTCTTTCTTTCTTTCTTTCTTTCTTTCTTTCTTTCTTTCTTTCTTTCTTTCTTTCTTTCTTTCTTTCTTTCTTTCTTTCTTTCTTTCTTTCTTTCTTTCTTTCTTTCTTTCTTTCTTTCTTTCTTTCTTTCTTTCTTTCTTTCTTTCTTTCTTTCTTTCTTTCTTTCTTTCTTTCTTTCTTTCTTTCTTTCTTTCTTTCTTTCTTTCTTTCTTTCTTTCTTTCTTTCTTTCTTTCTTTCTTTCTTTCTTTCTTTCTTTCTTTCTTTCTTTCTTTCTTTCTTTCTTTCTTTCTTTCTTTCTTTCTTTCTTTCTTTCTTTCTTTCTTTCTTTCTTTCTTTCTTTCTTTCTTTCTTTCTTTCTTTCTTTCTTTCTTTCTTTCTTTCTTTCTTTCTTTCTTTCTTTCTTTCTTTCTTTCTTTCTTTCTTTCTTTCTTTCTTTCTTTCTTTCTTTCTTTCTTTCTTTCTTTCTTTCTTTCTTTCTTTCTTTCTTTCTTTCTTTCTTTCTTTCTTTCTTTCTTTCTTTCTTTCTTTCTTTCTTTCTTTCTTTCTTTCTTTCTTTCTTTCTTTCTTTCTTTCTTTCTTTCTTTCTTTCTTTCTTTCTTTCTTTCTTTCTTTCTTTCTTTCTTTCTTTCTTTCTTTCTTTCTTTCTTTCTTTCTTTCTTTTCTTGTACCTAAGTCTTTGATCCATTTTGAGTTACCTTTTTGTATAGGATGAGAGACAGGAGTCTAGTCTCCTCCTCCTCCTTGATCCATTTTGAGTTACCTTTTTGTATAGGATGAGAGACAGGAGTCTAGTCTCCTCCTCCTCCTTCTTCTTCTTTTTTGGTATCAGGGATTGAATTCAGGGGCCATTGACCACTTAGCCACATCCCCAGCCCTATTTTGTATTTTATTTAGAGACAGGGTCTCACTGAGTTGTTTAGTGACTTGCTTTTGTGGAGGCTGGCTTTGAACTCATAATCCTCCTGCCTCGGGCTCCTGAGCCATGAGATTACAGGCATGCACAACCTTGCCTGGCTCATTCTTTTTTCTACACATGGATAACCAGTTTTTCCAGCATAATTTGTTCAAGAAGCTGTCTTTTCTCCAATGTATGTTCTTGGTAGTTTTGCCAAGAATCAGGTGACTGAACGGACTGGCAGCCATCAGAATACAAACAGTAATAAATGCTGGAGAGGATGTGAAGAAAATAAAATACTTTTATGCTGTTGGTGGCATTGTAAATAAGTACAACCTCAAGAGACTTAGAATTGGAACCACCGTATGATCTAGTTATGTCACTCCTTGGTATTTATCCTAGAGAATGAAAGTTATAGCAATTTGTGCATAATAATGCACAAATATAGCAGAATATTTCATAATACCAAAGTGTGGAACCAGACTAGGTGTCCATCAACAGATAACTGGGTAAAGAAAATATGGTATATAAATACAATAGAGTTTTATTCAACTATTAAGAAAAATGAAATTATGTCACTTGCAGAAAAATGGATGAAAATAAAAAAGAAAGAAGAAAAATAATTTTTTACACAAAAAGATCTGGATCCTAGCAGGCCCATAATTTACCATTGTGAATGCAGAGTAGTTTTGGGATGTTGCTAAGACCACAGATGTTTCTCTTTAATTGCCATTTCCCTCTATTCCTCAAGAACCAGATAATGTAAATCTGATGGTGGGAGTACAGATGACATGTTCTCTCACTTAGAATATGAATAAACTAGGTACAGGAGGAAGCTTTGTGGAAATTGATTAGTGCTGGAGTGGTCCCTGGGTAGATGAAATCCAGCTGCTCATTCTTAGTTGAAGAAATTACTTTCCCAGAATCTGTAATAAATCAATGTTCACTGATTATTTTGCCCACTTTTAAAATTCTTTAATCTACTGTTACCTTTTTGTAAAAGAAATTATAAAAATTTCTAAAAATTTCCCCTTAACATCACTTTTAAGAATATTTAAAACTCATACCCCTAAGGAATAGAGCTCCACAGTATCCTTCCCATTTTCTGGAAGTGTCTAATTATCCTTGGTGAGGTTATTTTTTTCCATTTTTTTTTTGTTGGCGATTATAATTGTACATATTAGTGGGATTTTTTTGTACACTCACATAATATAACAACATAATTTGGACTTGGTGAGGTTATTTAGTATAAATGATAAGTTTGCTGTCTGTAGAGCAGCTGATGCTCATCTAAATCTTAGGTTATTTGATAACCTAGTGCTGAAGTCTGGGAATTATCATTTCCACTGAGATAAGAATCCCTCATAAAAAGAAAATCAGGTTAAACTTTGTCCTATTCGTTTCCGTTAGTGTTTGGAGAAAATTCCCAGAGAAAATGTCTACTTATCAATGAATTGTGGAACAAAAGAGAGAAGCAGAAAAAGTACTATCCTTCCGTCAGGAGCTGCCACATAGTAGCTGAGTGCCCACTAGCTTTGAGTGATGGAAATGTGGAGACTGGCTTTCTTCACCAGAAAGCACCCCATCTCTACGCAGCAGAGGAGCACAGCTTTGAGAGTGGGCTTTACCCAATGGGAGTGGGCTGCCCCTTGTAACATTATCCCTCTGCCTTATATGGATGAAATGTTCTTTTGAACAGCCTCCCCCAATAAAACCAGGGTTCAAGGCACGCCCCTCTCTCTTTCTTGCCTGCCTTGCCTGCTTTGTGGAAGCTGGGTCAGAGGAGCCATCACAGAACCCAAAGAAAAAGGTATTGTCTCTGTCTTTGTGTGATTACTTTGTGCCAGCCCAGTTCACCTAGAGTGACTCTCACTGATTTAGTCCTGTGTCATGACAAATGGTGGCCGAACAGGGACTCCAGTGTGGAATTTTAGAAATTTAGTGGGCTTAAAATTTCTCTCCAGAAGCTAAGGGCACTTAGGATTTCAGAGTATTGTGGAATAATTTGTAGAATGTAAGTGAATTAGAAGAAAAATTTGTGAAGTTAAACTTACAACATCTGGAATTTTTCATCTTTAGAAAGAGAAAAAAATCATCTTTTGCAACTTTAGAGACCCTAATTAGAGGTAGAGAATAAAAAAAAATTAGAAAATTGGAGGTTCCACTGAGGTTATTAATGTGATTGATAAAATATGTCACTAAATTTAGTCCTTGCCCCTGGGAAAAGCGCTTTTATGGATTTTTATGAATTCTTTGTGTGGAATATTTGTATTTTGAAATATTAGGTAAAGATTTTGGGGGTTTATATGTTAGGAATCTGCACTTGGAGCGTGAGAGAGAAAAAGAAAAGGTTTTTTATGGTGGAACTTGATACGGGCTATTTTCTACTTCTAGAGAGGCAAATTATTTTTCTTCTGTTTTTAATGGTGCTCAAATAATTTATATTGAGCTTCTTCATTACATTCTTGTCCTGCCAGGGATCAGGAGTAGCTTTAATTCAGCTGCTGTTTTGGGATCAGTGCAAATCTTTAGCCACTGTTCTCTATGGAGGTCTATAACTAGACCCACCGCTAGCAATATTCTTCCCTTTAAAAAAACCTAATTTGTCAAAATGCAGGCTGCCCTAAAACCTGCCAATGCCAGCATCTGCCTCTGAAGCCCATTTGGGGGCTTGAGGACTTTTCTCTTGTTTTCTTTCTCTCTTTTTTCCCCTCTCTCTCTTTCTTCCTCCCTCCTTCATTCTTCCCTCCTTCCTTCCTCCTTCCTTCCTTCCTCCCTCCTTCCTTCCTTCCTTCCTCCCTCGCTCCCTCCTTCCTCTCTCCTTCCTTTCTCCTCCCTCCCTCCCTTCCTTCTGCCTCCAAATTTCAGAAGGGAGCTGCTGGAGAAGGGAACAGAGATCTGCAGTAGCAAGAGCAAATGGCGGAATGCCCACGCTAAGTGCAATGCAGCTGTGGCTCGCAGAGTGTGGAGGGACAGGATGCTGTCGTGGCCATCTGAACGCAGTCCCACCGTAACTGGTGTAGACCTTTTAAAGCACCCACGAGAACGCATACACTGCGAGGGGGAAAGGAGCATGACTGCTCCATGCCACCATTCCAAAAGTGCTGGTTGCAACTGGCAGAGACACGGACCAAGCTGGCTATCGCTCCTACCCACAGGGAGGGAAGCACAGCTACAACTGCCTGAGCCTCCACCGCCGGGAAGCAACAAAGCGCTGAATAGCGTCCTGCAGTGTCGCAAGTGGGGCTGCTGGCCCGCCTTTGGATCCGGGGTTCTGACAGGACATCTCCAGGAACACCTGCCCCTAGTGGCAGCAGACGGAGCTGGCTGAGCCCAACTTTCCACTTCCACCTCTGGCCGGCTGGCCCTTGGCCAGGGGAGCACAGGGCCACTCTCTCAACCTCCGTGACCCGGGGGACTAGTGAAATGCCCCTCCTTTTTCATCACCATGATGAAAGAGCACGAAAGAGCACGAAAGCACAAGCGCCAAGACACCACACAAGTTGCTCGATGCAAGCCCCACCCCAGCAGGATGGACACAGGTGGAGGAAATGGCCTAACGCCAAACAGCCTAGCACTAAGGATTTTTCACCTGGGAGCCAAGGCAACGCTTGCCACCTTCTCCCCGAATGGGACCAAAATGCCAAAGTCCCACACAGCGGTGGCTGAGGCCCTGGCTGAGGCCCTGGCTGTGGCTGGTGGCAACAGCCATGCCTCCTGGCTCCATGCTGTTACAACCCCTCACAAAAACACAGTCTAGATGGCCAAAAGCCACAAACACATGTCACTGGGCAAGGGTTCAACCAGAATTGCTAGAAATTGAACATGTGAAATGCACAGTACCTCAGGCAAAACTTTCGGTTACACTTTGGTGATAAACGCAGCCTAATTCCCTCTTAAGATTGGGAGCCATCTTGCCACAAAGGCATGAAAAGTTAATTTCAGCTTTACTATAAATTACTGTGATTTCTAAACTTGCTTGGAATGCCTGCCCTTGCCTTGAACTCACCCATGCCTGGCTTTCCCTGACCAGATTGCAACCCTCTCTGAAACTTTAGTGGTGCCTAATAAATTCTGGCTTTCCCTGGCCAGATAAAGACTTTCTCTGAAGCTTTAATGGCACCTCATAAATTCTGGTGTTGGGATCTAAATTTACTCCCTCAGTGCTGAACCATTAAGACCATTAACCAGCCTTTGTGTTATGCTTGTCAAAATCCTGTTATCTGTAAGTTCTCAAGACACCCCCTTTTTTTTGGTAACATTTTGTGCTATAAAGCTATGCTCCTAGAGGGCTGGGGTGCTGTCTTCTGTTCCCACCAGGTTCCAGAGAGACAGCCCTGGCCGGTTGGAATTACAAGCTTGCTTTAATTTGATTTCATTTGGAGTCAGTGGTCTTTTCTTTGCAACCTGGTTTAACATTTGGGTCCATGTTTTTGAACAGAGAAACTCTTCAGCCATGTGGTTGCTGGATAATGTGGTGGAAAAGCCCCACCTCCTGTGTTTTCCTAGCTTTCCTTTGGTCCTTCCCAGTATCACTCAAGCAGGACTTCTGGCTCTGCCTCCTAGCCCCATACTTCTTTCTCACACAGGCTGAGGACCAGAATTACAAGATCTGTGCCCAGCTGTTAAAAAATTCTTTCGTGATTTTAATACATTCCCACTAATGAAAGATATTTCTTTTTGAGGTAAAATTTGATTTGGCAAACTCTTCCATTAAGGAAACTGATTTTTTCTCTATAGCTATATCATTAAGAAAAAAATTGCAAAAATAATGTCACAAGAATAAGAGATATTTTGCATAACCTTGTCCATAATTTAACCTTCTTTTTAGGAACTATATTTGGATGGATTTGACCATTGTGAAAACAAGCTGGCACCAAAAATTTTTACACGGTGTTTTCATGATGGCCAAAAAAAAATCCTTATTCCTTTCATTTCTAACTATGTAATTATAAGAAATAAATAAAATATACAAAGGATCTTATTTCAACTACATCATGTGATGTCACATAAAAGTGCACTCCTAGTTGAAAATAAGTTAAAATGGATCCAAATATTTTAAGAACCATGTAGTTTCATAAGATTTACATAATTATAAGCTATACCTTTATTATGACTGAATATTTTCCCAGTTATTTAAATAATCTATACTCTTTAATTCATAAGATAATTAACATGTGTCTATTTACTTCTAATCATTTTCCCTCAACAGGAAATGTAATTTATCCTTTTCATATATATATATCTGATGCTCTGCTTTTTATAGTAAAAAATATTTGAGATAAATGTAATTTGCTGTAAAATACTTCAAAAGATACTACATTATAAAGTTTAAGATGTAACCATCAAATGATCTCTAATTCCTAATCATTATTCAGGCTTTTGTAAATGATAGACAGATATAATTCTACGAAGAAAAGAAAAGATGTCCAGAAAACTTCTTACTAAAAAATAACAATTACTTAGATTGTAAGATTTACAGGAATTATTCCAAATATAACCAAGGAAGAATTCTATAAAGAGAAAAGGATGCTTCTACATAGAGAAAGCATACATTAGAGAGAGTCATAAGAGAAAGAAAGAAAAGGTCTTTATATATTCTAAGATTTTAATGATAAAAGGATTTTCCTGAATAGGGAAATTTTTGTATAATTGTCTAGACAGAGATATAGAAAGTTGAGATAGTTTGAAAACAGATTATATATGACTGGATGGACTATATGGACTAATCAATTCTAGGACATTTCAGGCTATTTCCCTGATACTAATATACTGATGGTTAGCTAAGATTTTTGTCCATATTCTGACATGACAGATCTTATTAAACATTAAGCTTATACTTAGTAATTTTCCTGTTTGAACAAGAACTAAATTTTTAGTGAATAAATTCACATCCTTGATTAAACAATAAATATCTTCAAATACTACCTAGTGTTCCAATATTGATGCTTCTTAAAAATTAAAATTGATTAATTCAAAACACCTGTAATTATGATTATTACTTCTAATTCTTACAGATTACTTCTTTTTGTTAGATATTTATGGGATTTAAGAGAGCATTTTATTAGGGCTGGTGTTCTTCAAATTTAAGTTATATGCTGATTTTAAGCAATGAAAGTTGCAAATTTTACTGAAAATTTATTTATATCATATAGGGTTCTCTAACTGGACCTATTCTCCATGAAATATATGATAAGACTTGTATGCTACTTCCTACACTGGGAAATAGCCTTAATCACATTTTTAAAAGACAACTGAGAGATACTAATACATTTAAAAAATAATATTCTGAAATATAAGGATTTCTAGACCTTCTCTCAGGAAGGAATTACAAGTTCCTTTAATTTGTCCATTTTACATGTAAAATCAAAATGGATCAGCTAGTCTATATATTGGGAAATTACTATGTTTAATAAAAGATATCTCAATTCTATATCTAGCCTCAATTACTTTAATCAGAAAAGGCATTAAAAATTATCTACTGGAAAGTAAGATCAAAGGGGACCTTTCACACTTGATATAGACAAAAACAAATTCAGAGAGTTTTTTTTAAAGTCCAAATACATATATTGTAATATTTCAAAATTTATGCCAAATATCTGACTCTCTTAGAAAGATATTATGCTTTCGCTTAGCTAAATTTTAAAGTAAAAGACTACCCAAAAAACAAATTTGGGGAGATTTATCTTGGCCATGTCCCAATGACACAGTGGGAATGGGCTTGATGGTTTGTCTGGGACACAGAAAATTTCCTAGGAACACATTGGATCCACCAGATAAACAGAATGCCTAGAAAATAATTTTAGTAAGCCTTTACAAAAATCCTACTATTTTCATAGAGAGACTCAAAAATACAGTACATAGCACCCTAAATTTATAGAGGGCCACCCACTATCAAAGAATTACAGAAATTGGCATGGTCTTAGCTGTTACCCCATAATTTATACAGAGATCAAATAGAAAAAATAAAAAAAATACAGACAGAAAAATGTTAATCCTAGCCCCAAGAAAAATAAGCTTCCTGGGTAAAAATTTTACTCCTCTTCTAAGTTATAAACAGATTTTGGAAGCCTCTAAACATTAAAACAGGGCCTTACTTCAAGTCCCTATCAACTGTTTATCGCTGAAAAAAAAAAAGACTCTAAAAATAGTTACCCCTAAAATATTACACAGCCATGAATAAATCAGCTCAATAGCTGATAGCTTATTTCAATAAGAAATGTAACATGATAGACCTTTTCTCAACTTATAATATGAGACAATGCCCTACATACATCAATATTTTTTAAATTAGTAAAGCCATAAATTATAATTATTAGAGCTAATTTTACTATATTAAATAAATTTATTAAGGATATTCATACAACTGTTTCTTTATACACAAAGATTGTTTTGACATAGGTATCTCAAAATGTCATTGCTAGCTCAATGTCATAAATTCTAAATTAGATCACTATCTTAATATCAGAGATACCATTTTCCCACACTTAGGTCAACATTAAGTTTGACAATAATGACAGTTTTTCATAAAGAACTATTCATTTTTAATTCATTTTTTGTTAATGATAAAAAACAAGATATCTTTTCTATGCTTATTAAACATGTGTATTTTCTATTCTGGAAAGATATATATATATATATGAAATATATATATATTTCTCATGCCCCTAGTAAAGGCCACAGCTCCTAAATTAAGAACTCTGTCTCTTGCTGCTTTCCAAATCTAGATAATCCTTTAAATTAATCTAGAACTAATTTCAAAGTACAAATTTTTATATATAGCTTATTATATTCTTCAGTTTTGATAACTTTGTTAAAGTCAAAATCAAGCCATGTATTTAAAGGCTTAGTTTCTATTTAACATGGCCCTTTTCCAATTCATTAATGTTGAACTTAACATAACTAGTAGATGATCTTTGTCAAGTTTTATGGCTAGCTAGAGCTAATAAATCCATTCTTATTATTTAAATACCTGTACTATTGCCTATAACTAAAACTAATGATATTATGACTTATGCTAGACTTTTATTCAATTTTAATAAGTAAAAAAGGGGGAAAACAGAACCCCATATGCACACACTAGATCTTACAAAATATTTAAAAATTTTTTCTTAATTGTGATCCTGAGAGTCTTACTTCTGCTGAACATGATTTAGTAAGTTAAGTCAAATTTCAAAGGATAGAATTTAAACCAGTCATTGTGGAAAGGCTGAAAACCCTGACACAGAAAGGTAAATCTCCCAGCTGCAGAGCTTACAGTCATGTAAGTTTCACGAGCTTGGCAGGTAAGTAAAACTTATGAAGACTTCTATGGACCCATTTCTCAGGTCAACTTTTAATGTGCTTTGCAGTGTGGACTGGGAAATCCATCCATGTAACTAGATTAATTATACTGACTATAATGATCAGCTACCTATGTTGATCCTATGATACATGCTGTCTGTCTGAGAGTACCTTTTGAGAATAAGACAGCATATGAGAAACCTAAACCAGCCAATCATGTTGGTCCTTAGAAATTAAGACTATATTTATATATCTGGACAATTATCAAAATAGAAAGGTTGGTAAAATAGAATTTTCCCATTCAGGCCAGTTATTTACAGACTGGTCTCCTAGAATTGACAAAAATAATTATGTGAGGATGCCATAAGTCCTAGAAGCTTTAACCCTTAGTGTAATGGCACCCAAAAGGATGTTTGATGCTTAACTTCTGCCTCCAGGATTTTGCATTATTGACAGACCTAAAAGACTTCTGAAATGTGAGGATTAAGAGAAAGGATGATGTTCATGGATTGGCAGAACTAACATCATCAAAATGGCGATATTACCAAAAGTTCTCTATAGGTTTAATGCAATGCCAATCAAAATCCCAACGGCATTTCTTGTAGAAATAGAGAAAGCAATCATGAAATTCA
>NW_025999914.1:351901-368045 GCF_001458135.2 Marmota marmota marmota | reverse complement strand
CTATTGTGAATTGTGCTGCTATAAACATTGATGTGGCTGTGTCCCTTTATTATGCTGTTTTTAAGTCCTTTGGGTATAGTCCGAGAAGAGGGATAGCTGGGTCAAATGGTGGTTCCATCCCCAATTTTCCAAGAAATCTTCATACTACTATCCATATGGCTGTACCAATTTGCAGTCACACCAGCAGTGTATGAGTGTACATCCTTGCCAACACTTATTGTTGTTTATCTTCATAATATCTGCCATTCTGACTGGAGTGAGATGAAATCTTAGAGTAGTTTTGATTTGCATTTCTGTAATTGCTAGTGATGATGAATATTTTTTCATGTATTTGTTGATTGATTGTATATCATCTTCTGAGAAGTGTCTGTTCAGGTGCTTGGCCCATTTATTGATTGGTTTTTTTTTTTTTTTTTTTTTTGGTGCTTAGCTTTTTGAGTTCTTTATATACCCTAGAGATTAGTGCTCTATCTGATATGTGAGGGGTAAAGATTTGCTTCTAAGATGTAGGCTCTTTATTCACTTCACAGATTGTTTCTTTTTCTAAAAAGAAAATTTTTGGTTTGATTCCATCCCATTTATTGATTCTTGATTTTAATTCTTGTGCCACAGGAGTGTTATTAAGGAAGTTGAGCCCTAATCCCACATGATGGAGATTAGGGCCTACTTTTTCTTCTATTAGATGCAGGGTCTCTGGTTTTATTACTTAGTTCGTGATCCATTTTAAGATGAGTTTTGTGCATGGTGAGAGATAGGGGTTTAATTTCATTTTGTTGCATATGGATTTCCAATTTTCCCAGCACCATTTGTTGAAGAGGCATCTTTTCTCCAGTGCATGTTTTTGGCACCTTTGTATAATATAAGATAATTGTAATTTTGTGGGTTAGTCTCTGTGTCCTCTATTATGTACCATTGGTCTACCAGTCTGTTTTGGTGCCAATACCATGCTGTTTTTGTTACTTTTGCTCCATAGTATAGTTTAAGTTCTGGTAGAGTGATGCTACCTGCTTCACTCTTCCTTCTAAGGATTGCTTTTGCTATTCTGGGTCTCTTATTTTTTTCAGATGAATTTCATGATTGCATTTTTTATTTCTATGAGGAGTGTCATTGGAATTTTTATTAAACCTGTTTTTGGAAGTATGGCAATTTTTATAATATTAATTCTGCCTATCCAAGATCAAGGTAGATCTTTCCATCTTCTAAAGTCTTCTTTGACTTCTTTCTTTGGAGTTCTGTAATTTTCATTATAAAGATCTTTCACCTCTTTTGTTAAGTTGATTCCAAAGTATTTTATTTTATTTTTTGAGGCTATTTTAAATGGGGTAGTTTTCCTCATTTCCCTTTCTGAGGATTTGTCACTGATATACAGAAATGCCTTTGATTTATGGGTGTTGATTTTATATCCTGCTACTTTGATGAATTCATTTACTAGTTCTAGACGTTTTCTGGTGGAACTTTTAGGGTCTTCTAGGTATAGAATCATATCATCAGCAAATAGTGTCAATTTGAGTTCTTCTTTTCCTATGTGTATCCCTTTACTTTCTTTTGTCTAATTGCTAAGTAGAAGTGGTGAAAGAGGGCATCCCTGTCTTGTTCCAGTCTTTAGAGGAAATGCCTTCAAATTTTCTACATTTAGAATGATGTTGGCTTGGGGCTTAGCACAGATAGCTGTTATGATGTTGAGATATGTTCCTGTTATCCCTAGTTTTTTTTTAGTGTTTTGAATATAAATAGGTGCTGTATTTTGTCAAATGCTTTTTCTGCATCTATTGAGATGATCATACGATTCTTATCTTTAAGTTTATTGATGTGATGAATTACATTTATTAATTTTTGTATGTTGAACCAACCTTGTTCCTGGAATGAATCCCACTTGATCGTGGTGCATGATCTTTTTGATATGTTTTTGTATTCAATTTGCCAGAATTTTATTGAGAATTTTTGCATCTATGTTCATTAGAGATATTGGTCTGAAGTTTTTTTTTTTCTTTGATGTGTCTTTGCCTGGTTTTGGAATCAGAGTGATCTTGGCCTCATAGAATGAGTTTGGAAGTGCTGCCTCTTTTTCTATTTCCTGAAATAAATTGAAGAGTATTGGCACTAGTTCTTCTTTAAAGGTCTTGTAGAACTCAGCTGTGTATTCATCCAGTCCTGGGCTTTTCTTGGTTGGTAGACTTTTGATGGCATCTTCTATTTTGTCACTTGAAATTAATCTGTTTAAATTGTATATATCATCCTGATTCAATAGGGGAAAATTATATGACTCTAGAAATTTGTCAAAGCCTTCAATATTTTCTATTTTATTGGAGTACAAGTTTTCAAAATAATTTCTAATTATCTTTTGTATTTCTGTCATGTCTGTTGTGATATTTCCTTTTTCATCATGTATGTTAGTGATTTGAGTTTTCTCACTCCTTCTCTTTATTAGCATGGCTAAGGGTCTGTCAATTTTATTTATTTTTTCAAACAACCAACTTTTTGTTCTGTCAATTTTTTCAATTGTTTATTTTGTTTCAATTTCATTGATTTCAGCTCTGATTTGAATTATTTCCTGTCTTTTGCTGTTTTTTGGTGTTGATTTGTTCTTCTTTTTCTAGGACTTTGAGATGTAATGTTAAGTCATTTATTTGTTGACTTTTTTTTTTAAGGAATGAACTTCATGCAATGAACTTTCCTCTGATATGTTGTATCTGTGTTCTCATTCACCTCTATCAACTTTTTAACCTCCTCTTGATGTCTTCTGTAACCCATTGTTCATTCAGTAGCATATTATTTAGTCTCCAGGTGTTGGAGTGGACTTTATTTCTTATTTTATTATTGATTTCTAATTTCATTCCATTATAATCTGATAGAATGCAGGTTAGTTTATCTTCTTTTTTTGGTATTTGCTAAGAGTTGCTTTGTGGCATAGTATATGGTCTATTTAGAGAAGGATCCATATGCTGCTGACACTAAAGTATATTCTCTCATTGAAGGATGAAATATTCTATATATGTCAGTTAAGTCTAAGTTATTGATTGTATTATTGAGTTCTATAGTTTCTTTGTTCATCTTTTGTTTGAAAGATCTTTTTAGTGATTAAAGAGGTATGTTAAAGTCACCCAAAGTTATTGTGTTGAGGTCTATTTGTCTCTTGAACTTGAGAAGAGTTTTTTTGGTGAACATAGATACTCCATTTGGGGGGGCATATATATTTATAATTGTTAAGTCTTGTTGATGTATGGTTCTCTTGAGCAGTATGTAGTGTACTTCTTTTTCCTTTTTGATTGACTTTAGTTTGAAGTATTCTTTATTTGATATGAGGATGGAAACCCCTGCTTGCTTCCACAGTCCATTTGAGTGGTCTGATTTTTCCCAACCCTTCACCTTCCATCTGTGGATGTCTTTTTCTATGAGACAAGTCTCTTGGAGACAGCATATTGTTGGTATTTTTAAAAAATCCAATCTGCTAGTCTATATCTTTTGATTGGTGAATTTAGGCCATTAACATTCAGAGTTATATTTGCTAAGAGTTGCTTTGTGGCATAGTATATGGTCTATTTTAGAGAAGGATATATGTGCTGCTGAGAAGAAAGTCTATTTGTATTCCCAGCCATTTTTGTTTATTTTGGGTATTAAACATGAGTTTTTTTCTCCTTTGATTAGATTTTTCTTTAGTGTAATCCCTCCCTCTGCTGATTTTCATCATTGTTTTTTGTTTCTTCTTCTTGGAATATTTTGCTGAGTATGTTCTGTAGTGAAGGCTTTTTAGTTGTAAATTCTTTTAACTTTTGCTTATCATGGAAGGTTTTTATTTCATCCTCAAATCTAAAGCTTAGTTTTGCTGGATATAATATTCTTGGTTAGCATACATTTTCTTTCATGCTTGGTATATGTTGTTCCATGATCTCCTGGCTTTGAGGATCTGGGTTGAAAAATCTGCTGAGATATGAATTATCTGTGTTCTCATTCACCTCTAACAACTTTTTAACCTCTATATGTGATCTGATTCCTCTTTCTTGCAGCTTTTAAGATTCTACCCTTATTCTGTATGCTAGGCATTTTCATTATAATGTGACTTGGTGTAGATCTGTTGTAATTTTGTACATTTGGTATCCTATAAGCCTCTTGTATTTGGTATTCGCATTCATTCTTCATGCTTGGGAAATTTTCTGATATTATCTCATTGAAGAGATTTTGCATTCTTTTGGTCTGAAACTCTGTGCCTTCCTCTATCCCAATAACTCCTAGATTTGGTCTTTGGATGACATCCCATAATTCTTGGATGTTCTGTTCCTGGTTTCTAACTATCTTCACTGTGTGATCAGCTTTATTTTCCAAATTGTTATAATTTGTGTTCATTATCTGACAATCTTTCTTCCAAGTGATCTAGTCTATTGGTTATGCTTTCTATTGTGTTTTTATTTGATTTATTGTATCCTTCATTTCAAGGATTTCTGTTTTGTTTTTCAGAATCTCTATCTCTTTCAAAGTAATCTTTTGCTACTTGTATTTACTCTCTTAACTCATTGTTGGAGTGATTAATTTTTGCCTGTATTTGCTCATTTAGGTCATTCTTTAATCCACAGATCATTTAAATTATGAACCTTCTAAACTCCTTCTCTGACCTTTCATCAACTTCACTGTCTATGGTTCTGTTATTATAGCATCCTGGTTTGTTTGGGGGCACTTTCCTCCTTGTTTTTTTTTTTTTTATATTGTCTATGTGTCTTCCTTTCTTGCAGTGTGGATATGAGATATTACAGTTTCTTCCCTATATTCTTGTAGTACCTGTGTAGATTTGTCTGTACCTCACCTTGATGTTGGTCTTCCAGACCCTGCTAGTGTCGCTCAATGAATGCTGCTGCATCCTGGACCTGGGTCCTGTGCAGTTGGAGTGGGTGGAGCTGGGCAGTTAGGCTTGACCTCCCTTGGAAGTCTGATGTAGGAAGGGGCAGTTCTGTGCCAGAGGCTAGGCTCTGGTGGGTGTCTGTCCTGCCAGAAGAGGGGTGAACTGGGTCTGCTGTGTGCCTGGGACCTGCACAGGCTGGTGTGGGTGGATCTGGACTGCTGGGCCCGATGTAGTCTGCTGGTGGGAAGGGGTGGTCCTGTGCCAGAGGCTAGGCTCTGGCGGGTATCTGCCCCACAGGTGGAGGGGTAAACCAGGCCTACTGAGAGCCTGGGTCCCTTGTGGGCCAGTGTGGGTGGATCTGGGCCTTGTTTTCCTTTTTCCTAAAACCGTGTCCTCATTATTGTATTGGCATCTGGGAAAAGTACTGAGTTTTGGCAAGAAGTTTGGTGATCCAGATGAGGCCTGAGAGCAGCCCCCACTCCAGCATTCTTGGGCAGGTCTGACACTTCAAGCAACCCCCACTTTGTTGCTAAGGATACAAGGTGGCTGGTGAGTTTGTTGAGAGTTGACTTCTGGAGAAATTGGGACCAGAGGATTCTTTGAGGGATTAACTGAGGAACTGAGGGATCATCTCAGCCATTGTTAAAGCTCTTTTTGCTTCAGGGAACTCCTGTCTTCTTTTCCTAAACTGAACAAGTTTCTCCATCAGTTGCTCTAGTTTGAGAAAAAGGAAACTGAAATCAGGAAAGTCATGACAACTTTGACCATTTGGTAAGCTCCCCAGTGTGCACACCAAGGCCCTTGATTCTACACATCTTGTTCCCATTTGTGGGATTACCTGGTCCCTCTTTGTGGGGACATCTGTGGCACTGCTGGTGTAGAAGTCATGGTTAATTGGAAATTGGGAACTTAGGATCTTTCCCTAACTGGTCTGTCTGTTTTAAAAGTTCCCATCTGTTGGCCATGATTTGGGAATTCCCCCTGGTCATCTGTTTTGTTTGTGTTTGTTACTGCCCCATTTAAGACATGGCCAGGACTGCACTGATTCTATGGGTCTGCTGTGTGCCTGGGACCTGCACAGGCTGGTGTGGGTGGATCTTGGCTGATCAATTTGAAGGTTCCCATCCTTGGTTTGGGCACTCATCTCTGGCTGTTTCTCTTTGTGTTTCTCTTTTGTAGAATCTTGCAATTTGAGAGGTAAAATGAGTTGAAGAAAGGCCACCTATAAGTCTAAGATAATATTTTACTGTAATAATCTGGCTTTTAAATAGATTCTAGATTATTTTACAATCTTGCAGTTGGAGTTGGTCTGTCAGAAGAAATTTACACATGTAGTTCTATTTGTTTTAAAGGTTCCTATCTGTCAGTACTGGTTTTGGTGATTCTTGATTGTTTTTGTTTTTGTCTGTTACTGGTCCTTTAAGCCATAGGCCATGCTGCATTGATCTTACTGTTAGTCTCTTGAGCAGAGATCTTGGCTACATGGGCCATCAACAGGGATAACCTAGTCTAGGAGAAAGAGGGTTTACTGTAATACAATATGGCTTTTAAAAGTTTTTTTCTGGATTATTATATAATTTTGACATTGAAGTTGATCTGTTAGGATTAAAGTATCTGAAAGAGATTCTGTATATGCAGGAATTTAGGCAGTTGCATTATAAGGGGTCTGAACTATCAGGAACTAATTTGAAGGTGCCAAAAGTCACTGCCTCTGGTGTGCAAGGACAGCAGGACACCAGAAGAAAAGATTAAAAAGGTTTAAATCCTTTAAACCCAGTGCTGGCAATCCCAGCACTGTTTCTCAGCCTATCCTCAGGCAGATGCAGATCATTTCACTGTGGGTCAAGGACACCAGCCCTAAAATGAGGGAAAAAAATCCCAGAAAATCTTACTGTGCTGTAGAAAAATGGTGAAAGAGAACTTGGCCTCTGCCCTACCTTTCAGCCCTTTTGCCCTGTGGGAGTGGGGTGAGGCTGCTGTCCACAAAGAATGTGGTAGTAGGTTCCAGACTGTCAGTTTATAATCTGGGGACAGGAATAGTCTCCCCTTTTAAGATCTTATAGGAGACCCCATTTGCCAGGGGATAATTCATCACTGGGGCAAAGCAATTCTTGCTATAATAGTATCCCATCAAACTAACTGCATGGGGAGGCTGGCAGAATAAATAACTGCATTCAGAAAAGAAAAAAGACAGAAACTAAGTCAGTGTTTTGTAGGCAGCCTTTTCAAAGGGATCTCAAAGAAACCTAAATAAAATAGTGGGATGGACCTCCTCCATTGCATATCATATGCCTAGTATAAGAAAAAGCCCCCCCAAAGATCCTCTGGGTACAATTGACAGTGGGGGAACTCACTTAAAGTTGAAGGCATTGTGATAATGATAATGGAGACAGGTCAGGATAAAAAATATCCAGCCTTTTGAAAAATGATTAAGGCATAGTTTTTTGTACATGCTGGGTTGTCCAACCCTCTCCTGGAATAAAATCTTTTGTGTAAATTAAATGCACAGATAACATGTTTAAGAATATGAATTTAAGAAAGGGTCTGAAACTAGAAAAGATATAAGAAAGTTATAGGATAAAAAATTAGAAGATAAAAGAAGTGTTTCTGTATGAGAAAGTATTTTATCTGGCAAAATAATATTCTTGGGGTAAATTCCAAGATTAAAAAGGACTAAACTAAGAATGTAAAGTTGTGAATGTCTAAGTAAGTTGGAGAAGGTTTGAAGAAGGTAAATCTCAAAAAAGTTTCTGTTTGTGATTAAATTGGCTATAATTAGGACAATCAGTTAAAGTTACTTGAATTTTAAGGTACTGATGTGAAGCAAAGTCTGAAATATTGATCTTCTCTATCTATTGAGATAATTTTCTTGTACTTGTTAATTTTATTACTTGGGGAACTAAGAAATTAGGGTTTGTACCTGTTGTAAAGTCACATGATTACTTTGTAACTGGTTAAACAAGCAACTGTTACTTAGGTTATAATGATATAGTGGACACCCTAAATATATGTGACTAGGTATACATATGCATCTGAGAACTCTCTAAGCCTTGTCTAAGTGTTATGTAAAAGTTTATAAAATTAAAGTTTATGTAAGTTTAAAGGCAAGATAACCAATTCGTTCTCTCTTTTATGCATTGTATCTGATATAGAAGAGCCACACTCTCATTTGAACACCTGTCTTATATCTGTTTGCTTTGACTAAGTCAATTTCAATTATTAACATTGTTTCCTAAATGTATAAGAGATTAAAAGCAATCCTCTGATTTTTGTTAACTCATGCAGACCTGTGGTTATTGTTACTGTACACTCTGGATTATAAATTGTACTTTAAAAGTTAAACTTAGTTAAATGTAAAGCTTTGGAGAGCACCTTGCCAAGTTGGTGTTCTCCAAACTAAAATAGGTGTAGCAAAAGTCTCAGGTTGTATGGAAATAAAAAATTTGGTT
This sequence comes from Marmota marmota marmota, assembly GCF_001458135.2. Classification (NCBI taxonomy): domain Eukaryota; kingdom Metazoa; phylum Chordata; class Mammalia; order Rodentia; family Sciuridae; genus Marmota; species Marmota marmota. Next base: position 359,765 of record NW_025999914.1, on the reverse strand, counting down.
GATATTTATTCATGTCATTTGATGTTTTATAGCTGAATAAAGTAACATGGATAAAGTAACCGGTAAGTTGTATATACATTTTTTTTGGTTACTCTTTACACTGGAATTGAAATTTAAATGCATTATTAGAAGATAACAAGGAGATCCTGATCTGTTTAAAGGTGACACTGTAAAACATGAAATAATTCTGCCACTTTTTTCACAAATAGAAAATTAAACAAGTTTCAGGTGTAATGTTGTATTGTGTTAATTGTGAAGAGCCCCACCTTACCTGTGATAAGACTCTGCCTTCCACTTTGCACCATGTTAAAATGGCTCCAAAATAGGCTAGACTTAAGCTCATTTAAAGTTGTGTTCAAAAGATTGATTTTTGTTATAAAGATTACTGTGATCTCAAACAGGGAATATAATATATAACTAAGTAAAAGTTCAAGATTATTAAAGTTATATTTCTTGTTTCATAGCTATTACACAAATTGAATATGTTTTTGCTCAGTTAATTTTATTTTGTATTTTCCTTGTAAATTTTATAACTGTTGCCTATTAGTGTTCTGCAGAGGTACTGCTTTCGAATAAACAAAAAACAAAACCCAAATGGGTTCATTTGAGATAATAAGCCATCTCTTACAGGACAGATAAGTAAATAATGCTGACTTCCAGTACTAATACCGACCCCAATTACATGAAAGGGGTATCTGCAAAATTATAGATATTTAAGTTATAACTGGTTACTCCCCCTTTAAGAGAGGCAAAATGACTTTGCTGTGTGTTTAAACCAAAATCTTGGAGACCAAAGTCAAGGAAGTAAAAATGACAAGGAAACAGTAGCTAACATTTGGCACTTGCCCTCTAAGATCATCCAGAACCCAGAGAATGGTGGGACCCCTCTCTGGGACCTGCAACTCTGGTGAGTTACTCGATCTTCTAATCAAGGAGATTGAGAAAACAGGAAGCCAACCAGTGCTCATTTTGCAAAGAGGAGGGTCATTGGAGATGAAAAATTCCCTGATGCTTCCAAGAGAAAGCCACATATGATCAGCCACATCCCAACCATTCTGGTAAGTGGCATCACTGTTAGAGAAAAGCTAAAGGAGCCAGGGGGCTTCACACATGTCTCCAAGAGTGATCTCTGAGGAATCTCACCTGACTCATAAGAGTAGATAGTAAAAAAGTCAGTTTTGACACACTTGGTCTTAAACACCTGGCAAGAGAATATAACCTAAAAAAAAAGCACCGTCCTATGTGAACATTTCAAAGAAAAAACAGAGTTTTAAAAAATGTAACTTAAGATGTACAGTTATGTCAGCCCTACCAAAAGTAAGTAAAGCTGGAGGCAATAACAGAAGGGTTCTTGTGTGAGAGTGCCTAATAATACTGACCACAAGAGTTGCAAATTTGTCCAGAGTTAATTTGAGTCTGATTTCAATGACAAACAAATCTTCCTAACCTCTTACATTGATGAACTTGATCTGGTTTTCACTGATAAGATTATGAGTTACTGTCCACATGGCTTTCAGAGACTGGCTGAAATACTAATTGTTTTTGTTCTAATCACTTACAGTAATGCTTTGCTGCCTTTATTGTTGTCTTAGCATGATCCCTGCCCTATATGTGTTTTTGTTCAGTCAGCTGCCATCTGACACTGTGGACCTCTGAACTGCTCCAATGCTGAATGCTCTTAAACTGTTCACACTTGACCTGATAGAGAACAAGAACTTGGGGTTACATCCCCCAACTTCAGCACCTTTTGGCAGGAAGTAGTTTGGATACACTTTCCATAGAAATGGAAGGTAAAAATTGACAGTGGGGAATTGTAACAGGACTTCACTTGATGCTTTGATTATATTCCTTGTGGTTTTGAAACTTACATGTTGTTTTCTTTTTTCCCAACTTCTTCTCCCTGATCTTATCCTCCGTGATATTCTCTGCTGATTTTCTTGTTTGTAACATTTTCCTTCCTGATATTTTTCCCCCTCATCTGCTCTGATATTTTTTCCCTAAACTTCTCTTTCCTGATCTTCTCCTTCTTGATCTCTCCTCCCTAATCACATTTTCTCTAAATCATCTCTTTAAAAATCTCCTGTGATCCTGCTAATCTAAGTATTTTTTAATTTTATTCCTGACTTATCCTGCTATTATGTTGCAGTCTATTTGATTTTTTAAATTGAGGAGAATTTATTTGATGTATGTAGATGCTCCATTGTTAGGGGCATAAATAGTTATGATTGTTATGTTTTGCTGATTTATAATTCCCTTAATCAGTATAAAATGCCCTTCTTTGTCCCTTATGATTAACTTTGGCCTGAATTCCATTACATCTGATATGAGCATAGAAACCCCTCCCTGTTTATATGATTCATGTGAGTGATATATTTCCCCCATCCTTTCACTTTCACTCTGTGGATGTTGTTGCCTATGATGTAAGTTTCCTGGAGATAGCATATTGTTGGGTCTTGTTTTTAAATCCAGTCCCCATGTATATGCCTTTTGTTTGATGACTTTAGGCCATTGACTTTTAAGTTTATTATAAAGATATGATTTATGTTCCTGGTTATTTTGGTTTATTTCTAGTTTTTAATAAATGTAATTTCTCTTTGATTGACTCTTCCTTTAGTGTAGTTCTACCTTTGCTGGTGTTCACTTTTATTTTCATTTTATCTTCATGGGATATTTTGAGAATGTTCTGTAGAGCAGGCTTTCCTAGTTGTGAATTCTTTTAACTTTTGTTTATATTGGAAATTTTTTACAAATCAAAGGAGTGATGAGAGCAGATATCTTTGCTTTATTTCTGATTTTAGAGGAAATGCTTTCTGTTTTACCCCAGTCAGTACTATGTTGACTTTGATTTGTCTATCTAGCCATTATGATGCTGAGGTTTCTTCTATTACTAGTTTTTTCCCCAGTGGTTTTCACATGAATTGGTGCTGAATTTTATCAAGTACTTTTTTTTCTGCTTCTATTGAAATGATCATGTAATTTTTATTCTTAATTCTACTCTAGTGATGAATTATGTTTACAGATTTGTGTATATTGAACCAATTTTGCATACCTGGAATGAAACCAACTTGTTACTGGTGTACAATATTCTAGATGTGTTTATGAATAAAGTTGCTAATATTTTTAAAATATTTTTACATCTGTGTTCATCAGGGAAATTGGTCTGTAGTTTTCTTTTCTTGATGTGTCTGTCCTTATCTGGGTTTTGTATCAGCATGATACTAGTATCATAGGAAGTGTCTCCCCTTCATATTTCATGGAATAATTTGAGGATGATTGACATTAGTTCTTATTTAATGATCTGGTAAAACTCAGCTGAGAATCCAGGTGGGCCTGCGCTTTTCTTTTTTGATCAACTTTTTATTACTGCTTCCATTTCATTGCTTGTTATTGGTATGTTTAAGTTTATTATATCCTTTTGTTCAATTTGAGTAGGTCATTAGTTTCTGGAAATTTGCCAATATTTTACAGATTTTTAAATTTATCCGAATGTAAGTTTTCAACATAGTCTCATTATCCTCTGGATTTCAGAAATGTTGTTAGAGATGTTTCCTTCTTCATCTCTAATTTTGATTTCAGTCTTTTTTCTTTGGTTAGTTTGCCTAAGGGTTTATCAATCTTGTTTAACTTTTCAAAGAACAATCTCTTTGTTGCATTTATCCTTTGTGTTGTTTTTATTCTCTATTTTGTTGGCTTTGGCTCTGATCTTAATTATTTCCTGCCTTATATTGGTTTTGTTGTGTCGGTTTTATTTTTCTAGGGCCTTAAAATGTAACATTAGATTCTTTATTTGGTATCTTTCTGTTTTTTCTTCATATGTAGATATCAATACTATAAACTCTTCTCACCCACATCCTGCACAGGTGATGGAATTTGGGTCTCCTCTGTGTGAAGTGGGCTGGCTGCAAAATTAAGCTAAGAAAAGGAAGCAGTAAAAAAAAACACACTACACAGGAAGTAACTTTGGAAACTGGAGGTGGGGTGGCTCTATGAACTTAGGGGTCCAGCTTCACACTGGGAAGAGAGAGAGTGGGGCCCTGCATTTGTTTTATTATATATGGGGAATCTTCAAAGGTTATCCATAGAATGTTCTTTGCCAAATAAGGCAGGAGGTGTGCTGTCCATGCCCAATGGGTCACACCCAATTCTGGAGTTATGAGAGCAGTCTTTCTAGCTGAGTAAAGACTGAAGTCACATGCATGTGTAATCCATTAAGTGGGAGGGGCCACAAATATTATGCAATGCCAGACCAAAATCTCCTTGGCTCAAGTCTTGAGTGAAGATGCTAAATAGCTCAGGAGAATCTTCCCACAAACTATTCTCTTAGAAATGCCTTTGTATTGTCCCATAGATTTTGGTGTGTTGTATCACTTTTCTCATTTTATTTAGTTTAGTTTGATTACAGGAAGTTTTATTCAATTTTTATGGTTTCTATAATTTTTCTAGCTGTTGATTAGAATCTAATTCCATTATGATCTGAAAAGGTGCAACAAATTCTATTGATGTTTTTTGTATTTGTTAAGACTTGCTTTGGACCTAAAATATTTTCTATTTTGGATAAGATTCTATGATCAACCAAAAAATAAAATGAATCCAGTTGTTGTTAAATGAAATGTTTTATAGATGTCAGTTTGGTCCTTTGATTTATAGTATTTTTTAGTTCTGATGAGTGTTTATTGATTTTATGTTGGATGATCAATCCATTGGTGAATTAAGTGTGTTAAAATCACCCAGTATTATTGTATTGGGGTGATTTGATTCTTTATGTTAAAAAAAAAGTTTGTTTAACATAATTAGTCTCACCAATGTTTGACATATAAATATTTACTGTCATCATATCTTATTGGATAGTTCCCTTTATTAGTATGAAGTGGCCTTGTGTGTTCTGATTAATTTATGCTGAAATATGATTTTTTAGATATGAAAATAGCTACTCCTGATGGTTTTTGGACTTCATTTACATGGAATATTGTTTTCCATCTTTTCACTTTTAACCTGTGGAAGTCATTGCATATAAGTCTCTTACAAAAGGATATAGTTGGGTGTTATTTTGTTTTTGCTCTTAATTATTTTATTAGCATATATTAATTGTACATATTAATGGGATTCATTGTGATACTTCCATACATGCATACAGCATGCATTGATCAAATCTAACCATTCATTCTTTTCCCACCCACACTCCCTACTATTCCTTACTAATCCATAATAATCACTATTCTACATTCAGGTTTTTTTTCTTTTCTGTATTTTTCACATATGAGAACACATAAAGATTACATAAGGAATCTTCCCATCTAAGGCTTATTGCTTTTTTTCCCTCCACACTTACACAAACCATAGTTACCTTTTGTTTGCATTGTTTCAATCTACCAAAAATTGGAGATATGTTTTACATGATTTTTCAGCCTATAAAAATCAGTCTCAATCAGCTATAATTCATCTTCATTAAATTTTGAAAATATATTTTATATTCATTTATTTTGAGTTATAGTGGATGAAATAAAATATAGCAATGTGATTGTGAAGCAGCATAGAAAATGCATAAAGTAATAGAATAAAAATAGTAATATTTAGTTTGATTACAATATTTTTTAGTTTAATTTAGTTTGATTACAGTTTTTTTAGAGTAATCTGTTGTCCCAAATACAAATAAACAACTAGAAGAAAAACTACCAGAATGTTAATAATGAATCTTAGTGTGATAGTTTTCTGATTAAAAATAAATTGGCATACATCACTTGTTTAGTGAAGGAAATGTATGCATTTTTTAAAGTTTATATTGTCCCATTTTTTGGGAGGTTGACTTAACATGAAATCATTTGTATTTCACCAATGGATATGCTGTAGTCTCACAAAAACAAGGTTCTTTCTTGATCAACATAGAAGACAAAGAACTGTAGAACACAAAAAAACTTAACCAAACAAAATGATTTAACAAAGCAAACTGGCAAAAGTAACTACAATTAATTTAGAATTCATAGCTCTACAAGTTCATAGCATTTTTATATATAAATGGACACAACACAATATTCTTATTTTATTTATCTTTATGTGGTGCTGAGAATTGAACCCAGTGCCTCACATGTTTGAGGCAAGCAATCTGCCACTGAGCCACAACACCAGTCCCAGCATGTTTTTTTTTTCTTCATATTTCTGGAGCTTCATGACCCATATTAACTATAATACATATAAATCTGTAATTTATATAATCTGAGCAGAGTGAATTTGATATTTGAGCAAGAGAGTAGATTCTTACTATAAAAATGATACAAATGTGAGATAACAGTTAATCTGGTAATTAATTTGAGTTAGCCATTTTGTTGCAAGACATAAATTTATCAAAACATCATGTTTGAAATCATAAATGTAGGCAATTTTTGTTAAGCAGGGTGTTATGTTTTGTTTTTGCTCTTAATTATTGTGATATTAATGGGATTCATTGTGATATTTCAATACATGCATACAGCATGCACTGATCAAATCTAACCATTCATCCTTTTTCTACCCACACCCCCTACTCTTCCTTACTAATCCATAATAATCACTATTCTACATTCAGGGTTTTTTCGAGTGGTTTTTTAAAATTTAAAAATGAGACAATTTCATGTTCACTTGAAATGAGAGTAGAAAGTGATTTGCTTCTAAACAAATTTTATCAATTTAAAATTTAGAGCAATAGGTTTTCTTACTTAGAATTTCAGCACAGGCTGGAAGAGGGGGCCATTAAAAAAGCATGTATTTCCAAGAAGATAAATGTTAAAAACAGAAAAACATATAAAACCCTAAGTTCTGTCTAGCATCAATTTTTTTGAGAAGTGTTTGATATATATAGATGCTTCATATATATCAATAGATATTTACAATTGTTATGTCTTGATTTATGATTCCCGTAAGTAGTGTGAAATGACCTTCTTTATCACTTCTGACTAACTTGGGTTTGAAGTCCACTTTATCTGATATGATGATGGAAACCCCTGCTTGTTTGTTAGAGTCTGTAAACAAGTCAAAATAACACCTGGCATTTTGCCAGGGGAATGTTAGAGTTCGTAAACAAGTCTGGATGGTGCCTGGCAAAATGCCAGAGGGAGTGGTTTGAGAAGTAACAAAAGTAAGCCATTAAGTGTGGAGATTCCTTATTGGTTGACTGCTGTATCTAGTTTATGTTAATTAAGATAAGCTGTGTGGAATGTATATATACCCCTCCTGTCCTACAATAAACAGCTCCCACTGCTGCTGTATCAACGTATACAAGTTATTCGTCACCCCCCGGTTATTTTGCTGCAGCTGGACTGCGGCAGATGGTGGCCCGTACGGGGAGCCCCAGGACACTCGGGGGTAAGTGAAGAAAAAATGCTGCCCGTCCATAGATAGGACGGGAGCAAATCTGCTCGTCCCTAGGCAGATAGGGCGAGAGGAAAAATGGCCATTTCGAGAAAATGGAGAAGATTGATACAGTATGTTTATGTCTTGTTTTGTCTTGAAATGTTGTATTGTCTTTGTGATGAAAATATAGAAGGGGTAAGAAGTAAATTACTAAGGGAAGGAGGCACCCCAGTGGAACCAAGAATAGTTAGGGCAAGTGTTGATGGAAGCCCAGGAACTCTAGTCAGAAAGAAAAAGAAAGTTCAGAAGAAGAAGGATTATCAGGAAAAAAGTTGCAGCAAAAGGCTATTACTGAATACTTTTCGTTACCAGAGGGTGCGTGAATCGGCACCGTGGCTGCCACATGCCCGAGCCGGTCACAGCGCAGCAAGGGCTTTCCAAGCAGAGGCAGCCGGCAATTCCCTGCCCCCAGCCCGGGGAGCGGGGCCCGGTGGCAGTTTGAGTCCGGGACACTCCCCAGGGCCATCTGGGGCTGCCCAGG
>NW_025999914.1:330620-346865 GCF_001458135.2 Marmota marmota marmota | reverse complement strand
ATTCTCTTAGTGTTGGAAAGCCCTTGCACTCTGCCGGTCTTACTGCCATTGCACGCAGATGGGTTTCCACACTAGTGCTTTTCTATCGTCTTAAAGTCCGTGCCTTTCTTTCAGGGTGCTGTCAACTTGTTTGTCGTTATAAACAGCCACAGTTCAGCCTCAGTTATCCCCCTTCGTCCACCATCGCCACGATACAGGATGCGAGGCAAAGCACTGCACTTGAGTGATCCTTGACGTGGACCTCAAGGAGAGCATGTCCTATTGCATGCGGGTTAGACGCGTCCACGCCCCGCCCCACGAAAAAAGGCGTCGGCTGATATGGTCTCGGATCTGGGGAAGGGCCCTCCTTAAGACTGAGCCATACTATGCAGCCACTTCTGCACAGTGGGATAGGACCTCTACTCTTGCCTGTATTGTTTTAAGAAAATAGAAAGGGGGAAGTGTGGTGAGCCGCTTCTGCCGTTTATGCAAATTATGGTCGCCATTACAAGATGGCGCTGGCTCCGCTGTGGTCTGTGACAAACAACTCCTTATTTGGGAGAGTTGGCGCATGACTTTTCATCACCCTATGAGAAAGCTCCACGTGGCTGCTTTGCATTGGGGCTTGAGATGCTATATTAAGGCTGGGAGGGGCATCCGAGAAAGAGAAGAAGAACTATCAAGGGCCTGAAATAAACTACTGAAAGAAGATTCCTGAGTGTTGCGTCTTCCTTGCGGGCAAGAAGTCGCGACAAATGAAGTCTATTATTGAAGCATCTTGGTTTGTTTGGGGCACTTTCTTCTTTTATTTTTTATGTTATGCTTGTGTCTTCCTCTCTATCAGTGCAGATCCAAGGTATTACAGTTTCTACCCTATAATCTTGTAGTGTCCATTCAGATTAATAATATCTTGCCTTTACGGGGAAGATCAACACAGCATCCAATGCAAAAAAATATGCAGCCTTAAGCCAAATAGCTCCTATTTAAACAATTAGAGTTTTGTCACAATAAACAGAAATGATGTGCTCAATTAATATCTACAACATAAATAGTAGGATTGCACAAGGGTCTACAGTTTCTAATGGTGAACAAAGAGAGCCAGGGAAGTGGGTGGGGTGTAGAATGTGGGGTTTATAAGGTAGGAGTTAAGGATATAGAGGTATATTAGATCACAGGAAGAGTGAAAGAGGAATCAAGAGAAGTATGTTAGCAGGGATACTTCCAATGTAAACAAACCTACAGGGACGTTGGTGGTGGCTGTTGTCTCTAAATGGAAGAAGGCATGGCCCTAATTTTTGTTGATGGCAGCATTAGACCTGTAGGTACCTTGATGTTAGGTTTCCAGGCCCTAGCTGGTGTTTTAACATGGAAGCTGCCCAAACCAAATATGATGGTGGCAGCAGCAGAGGTAACACAAGATGTTGGTGGAGGCATTCCAAGATGGAAGTGGCGACTTTCATAGATGGGGCTGAGAGGGCACGTTATGCAGGAAAATTGGGCAGTCTGTTTGGAGATGCAATGCTGTGGTATGCAGTGCTGCAGCAGGCTGCTGCCTCCAGGTCCTGTCTATTGTCCTAATGTGGAAGCTGACACATGCTGTGGGTGGTGTGGAGCTATCAGGATGGCTGCAATATCACAAGATGGAACTAGACCAGAAGAGCCATGTGTTCATAGATGAGGGGCCATGGCACAGTCACTGTCCTCCTCCACTCATGTACCAGTCAGTCTCCTCCTCCTCCTCAAGGTGAGTCAGGTTCACTCTGCTTCTCCTCCTCTGCAAGGAAGGCCCGGGTCCTGGGTGTTATTTCCTGCCATTTTTATTTATCCCATATATTTAATTGGTGTTAATTCTTATTTGTTTAACTTCTCTTCTAATGAGCCTCATCCATTCAGGAGCTCTGGAGTTTAAGTTACTTTTTAGTATTTCTTTAAGTATTTTCTGTAGTGCTGGCTTACTAGTCAGACTTTATTTAAAAATTTATCTTGGAAAGATTTTATTTCTTCTTCAATTATGAAGGATAGCTTTGCTGGATATAAAAATCTTAGTTAACAGACCCCCCCACCCAGGTATTTTTATTTTTAAATTTATTTATTTATTCTATTTGTTATACATGACAGCAGAAAGTATTTCAATTCACAGTACACATAAGGAGCACAATTTTTCATGTCTTTGGTTGTACAAAAAGTAGAGTCACACAATTTGCATCTTTGTACATTTACTTAGGGTAATGATGTCCATCTCATTCCACCATCTTTCTTACCCTGATGCTCCCTCCCTTACCCTCCCTTCCCTTTGACCTATCTAAAGTTCCTCTATTCCTCCCATGCTCCCCCCCACCCCCATTATGAATAAGCATTCATATAACAGAGAAAACATTTGGCCTTTAGTTTTTTGGGATTGGCTAACTTCACTTAGCATAATATTCTCCAACTCCATCCATTGACCTGCAAATGCCATGATTTTATTCTCTTTTAATGCTGATTAATATTCCATTGTGTATATATACCAGTTTTTTATCCATTCATCTATTGAAGGACATCTAGGTTGGTTCCACAATTTAGCTACTGGGAATTGTGCTGCTATAAATATTGATGTGGCTGCATGACTGCAGTAAGCATTTTAAAAATTCTAATTTGTTATTTATGACAGCAGAATGCATTACAATTCATATGATTTATATAGAGCACAATTTTTCATATCTCTGATCATACATAAAGTAGAGTCACACCATTTGTGTACTTAGGGTAATGATGTTCACCTCATTCCACCATCTCTCCTACCCCAATTCCCTCTCCCTTCCCCTTTGTTCTATCTAGAGTTTGTATAATCTTCCCATGTTCCCTCCAACCCCATTATGATTCAGCACCATTATACAAGAGAAAACATTTGGCATTTTTTGGGGGGGATTATCTTACTTCACTTAGCATGATATTCTCCAACTCCATTCATCTACTTGGCAAATGCCATGACTTTATTCTCTTTTAATGCTGCATAGTACTCCATTGTGTATATATACCATATTTTCTTCATCCATTCTTCAACTGATGGGCATCTATATTGCTTCCACAGTTTAGTTATTGTGAATTGGGCTGCTGTAAACATTGATGTGGCTGGGTCCTTGTGGTATGCTGTTTTTAAGTCCTCTGGGTATAGACTGAGGAGTGGGATAACTGGGTCAAATTGAGGTTTCATTTCCAGTGTCCCAAGGAACATCCATGTTGATTGCACTAATCTGCAGTCCCACAAGCAATGTATGAGTGTGCCTTTTCCCCTATATCCTCACCAACTTTTATTTTTTTCATATTCTTAATAACTGCCATTCTGACTGGAGTGAGATAAAATCAGAGTAGTTTTGATTTGCATTTCTCTAATTGCTAGAGATGTTGAACATTTTTTCATATATTTGTTGATTGATTGTATATCATCTTCTGTGAAGTATCAGTTCAGTTCCTTGGCTTATTTATTTATTGGGTTGTTTTTTTGGTGTTAAGTTTTTTGAGTTCTTTATATATCCTAGAGATCAGTGCTCTATCTGATGTGGGTGGTTGTAAAAATTTGCTCCCATTTTGTAGGCTCTCTTTTCAACTCGCTGATTATTTCTTTTGCTGAGAAGAAGCTTTTCAGTTTGAATCCATTCCATTTATTGATTCTTGAGTTAAGGAAGTTGGGGCCTAATCTGACATGATGAAGTTTTGGCCTACTTTTTCTTCTATTAGGCTCAGGGTCTCTGTTCTAATTCCTAGGGCCACGATCCACTTTGAGTTGAGTTTCATGCATGGTAAGAGATAGGAGCTTAATTTCATTTTGCTGCATATGGATTTCCAGTTCTCCCAGCACCATTTCTTGAAGAGGTTATCTTTTCTCAAATATATTTTTTTGGTACATTTGTCTAGTTTGAGATAACTGTATTTATGGGAGTTTGTCTCTGTGTCCTCTATTCCATACCACTGGTCTACAAGTCTAGTTTGGTGCCAATACCATGCTGTTTTGTCACTATTGCTCTGTAGTATAGTTTAAGATCTGGTACAGTGATGCCAGGGATGCAGAATAAGGTGTTAAGGAGGTAGGAGGTGAGGATATAGTTAGTTATTAGATCTTAGGGAGCTTGAAAGAGGAATCTAAATAAGTTGGCTAGTAGCAGGAGAAAAGAGAGAAAGTGATTTTGGGGAGACATAAAAGTAAGTGGGAAGACAATAGAGTATACCCCCCCCCCAAATTTAAGAAAACAAAAAATGTAAAAACAGGAGATAAAAGAATACACAACACAGCTATAATATACTATTCCAACATCCCACTCCTCAGTAGCCTCATTCATGAAAAGCACTTGGTTTCACAAATATTGGGGATGTGATGGTTGCAGAAGAAAGAGAAAAGAAGAAGAAAAGAAAAAAGTTATTAATTCTCAGGAAAATACAAGAATTGATTTTGTTGGAGTTCAGTATCTTTCCTGCTTCCCTTCTCATCCAATAGGTGGGGTTGTCTATTGTTTGATGGTATCTCCACCCTCAGAATGGTGAAGGTTATTAGGTTGGGAGGGTTGGTATTTGCGGAAGAGCTCCTGGAGGTGGGGTATAGCACTTGATGGTCCCCAATGGGAGACTGCACCCCAGGGATCTCCTTTGAGGCCTGCTCATGTGATGTGGGCGCCTGGTCTTATCTCCTTATATCACCTGTAGACCTCACAATTCCTGGTCTCTAATTTAGTCTCTAAATTGTATCTAACTCACCTTCTTGCTTTCTACTTCCCAACCAGGAACCTCTCTCTCTGAAGGTCTTTTGCTGCACTCTGGGGGCTGCACATCTGCTGCAGAGAGCTGTTTTATATCGGGCAGTTCCGGGCCAGACTTTGCAAGCTATTAACTGGCTGCATAGCTGCAAACACTGTGCTGGGTTAGTGGCTGCAGAGAAGGGGGAGTTGGAAACCTTGATATTGCTTCTAGGCCCCAGCACGTGTCCCAAGCTGGGAGTTGCCCCAACTAAAGTTTGTGACAAAGGTGTCCCAAGATGGAGGTGGCTGCTTTCAGAGATGGGGTGTCAGGTTGAGTTGGGCTGGGTGGTAGCATTGGACAGCATGTTCAGAGATGCAGCTCTGTAGTGTGAAGTGTTGTGACTGGCAGCTGTCTCCAGATCCTATGTCCCCAGGTGCAGACTTATGAGTGTAGGGGACTATGGCAGTGGTTCCAGAGTCCCAAGATGAGAGCCCCACATTGATAGATGGGGGTCCACACAGGTGTGGTGGTCAGAGGTCCTGCATGTGGGCAGTGACACTTAGGTCTGGAGACCTGCACAGGCACAGCGGCTAGAATTCCTGTGGGGGAACAGCTGTCAGGGGTCCTCTAATAACTCACAGAGAAACAGTATTTTCACAACTAGAATCCCAGGTCACAGAGTGACACAGAATGCATCCTCCCTCTAGCCATCATCTTAGATCTCCCTACACCCAGGTCTTCGAATAACTCCTTCCAAGTCCTTCTGGATTTTTAATGTGTATGCTAAGAAATCAGACATTATTCCTATTGGTTTATCTCTACACATGACCTGACATTTTTCTCCTGAGTGTTTTAAGATTCTATTCTGTTATTTATATTAGGCATTTTAAATATAATGTATCATGGAGATATTTTCTTTTTTATGTTGTCTATTTGGGATTCTGTATGCATCCTGTATGGGAATGTGTCCATCTCATTGTTAGGGTTTGAAAAAATTTCTTCTATTATTTCTCTGAAAAAGTTATTAATGCCAGTAGCTTGTATCTCAGTTCCTCCTTTGATTCCAATAACCCTTATGTTTGGCCTCTTAATTTCCCAGAATTCTTATGTATTCTCATAATGATTTAATTTTTTTTCTCTATTGCTGATAAGTGTTCAAATTAATATAACTTGTATTCAAGACCTGAAATCCTGTTTTCTACATAGTTTATTTTATTGGAGAGATTTTCAACTAATTTTTTTGATTTTGTGTCTTTAATTTCCAGGATTTCTGTGGTTTTTTTTTCAGAATCTCTCTTTATTGAAATACATTTTTTTACATCCTGTATTTTCTTTCTTACTTCATTGCCTAGATAATTAATCATTTTAACAATATTTTGTAGTCACTCTCTGGAATTTTATCTCCTTCAACATCTGCAGATTTAGTTATTAGAGGGTTGCAAATTTTTGGAGGTGTCCTGTTGATCTGTTTTCTCATGTCTTTAGAGATCCTGTTGGCATGTTTCCTCATGTTTTCAGAGGTCCTATGTTTGCACATCTGTTGAGATGGATTCCTCTTCCTCATTTATGTTGGGTTCTGTTGGTGACTAGTTATCTCTTTATGAGTCCTGTGTTGAAGTTGTATTTTAACTTCAACACTTCTGATCAGCAAAATCAAAGCATTAATTTTAACCCCCAATATCTCTTTGAAAAGAGAGTGCTTCAAGTCACAGTGGTGGTTTATGAGTAAACCATATATTAACAGATTCTATAAATGTGATTACTAGTGATCTCTACAACTCTACTAATCAAGGAAGAATATGAGTGAGAAGTAATATAGAAGAGGCTGAACAGATTACACATTAATAATTGTATACTAAATAGAATTTGGATATGAGGTAAAAATAAACAGAAAAAAAAAGAAAAAAAGAAAAGGACCAAGGGAGAGGAGACAGAGGTTAAAATGGGGAGAGTAAAATTGATGTAGGAGAGGAGGCTGAAATGAAGATGCAAAAGAAGAAAGAGATTGTGGATAGCAAATACTAAGTATTAGTGAATGTCAATCAGTGAATGCAATAATTATCATACAGAGTTTCAGATTACTTCTTCCTGAAGTTTTTGAAAGAGTGAACCCAGGGGTGCTTAACCACTGAGCAACACTTCCAACACTTTTTATATATTTTGGTTTTGAGAAAGGGTCTTGTTAAGTTGCTGAGTCTGGCTCTTTGAACTTGCAATCTTCCTGCCTCAGACTCCCAAGCTGCTGGAATTATAGGCATGTGTCACCATGCCTGGTAGTTTTGTATCCTGTTTTTCAATTTTAAAAACATCTAACTTGGAGGAAGTTTCTATGATGCAAACCTTCTACACTGCAGTTTCCAGTTCTGACCCCAAATGCCAAACTTGTTAGGTGAGGCTATGTCTCCTTGCCTGGCACTCTCTGGTGGAGGAGAGTATAAGTATGGACATCTTTCACTCTCAAAATGGTTTGTTGTGTCTGGTGTGTGTGTGTAGAGGAGTAAATCTAGTTGTGTTGGACAGCTTCTTTACCTACTCTGTCTGTAGTCTGATCATGGTTCAATTGTAATCCTAGTTCCAAGAGTCTCTGTGTGCTGGGGAAATGTGTGTGGGAGCATCACTCTATCTTCCAGTCATTTCTGTGCTTGAGAGAGGTGGATCTTTCCATGTGACCTTGATTTGTCCCAGTTGCTTACCCCATCATCCACACTCCTTGTCCCAGAGTACAGCCTTCCAATTTCAAAATGGAAGTGCCTTTTTCCCACTCTGTAGATTGATCAACTGGTCAAATTTCTCCCCAGATTGAGTTCAAGTGTTTCTTTTATGCTCAGATTGGCTCTCATATGGGCACCACCAATTCAGTTAAAAGTAGAGTCCTAAGTTGTTATTTGTTCTTGGATATTCAAAAGTAAGCATACCAAATACAGAACAAAAAATAGTGCTTTCTGAAAAACAATGATAAACTGTAATAATTCCTATTCTGCTGACTCAGAAAGTCCAAACAAGTCTCTATCTTTCTCTTGCTCTATTAGAGCTTTATGGTTATTATGTATTTGTGTTCATCTTGACAAACTCATACATGCATGGCAATCAATTCCAAACAACAAGTCTCATAAAGTTGTTAATGCTTCCCCTCTCCAACCACCTGTTCCAGGAGGCTCCAGTTATCTTTGCCGAGGAGTGCTGGTTTTCTCTCTGGTCACCTCAGCTTTTCTGCTTTGATTGTGAATATGGTGGTCAGCATCAGTTTTTCTTAAGCTTGGTGAAAGAACGTCTTTGGACTTGTTGGGGAAGTATTTCCTTTTCCACTGAGCCACACTATGCCCAACACTGGGCATATTTAAAATTTTATTTCTATTCTAGAAATCAGTATTTTTGTTTTTCTCCTGGTTGCTAGAGTTGTCCTCCAGCTTTTCCCTACCATTTTCTTACCTCAGTTTGCCTCTACAGAACTGCTGCTTTAATTCACTCTTGGGGAGCTAGTATGGCGCTCTAGGTTCCTCTGATCCATTATTTTTAAAAATCTCTCAAATCTTCTAAATACACTTACTGCTTTGTAACAAAACTTTGTCTATTCTGTTACAAAAAAAGGCATGCTACATTTTCCCTCCATGAACAATTTTTCTATTCTGCTTTGTATCCTTCTGCCAGTTGTATATTTAAATAAATTTAGGCTATTAAATTCTACATTATCTGATGGTGAAAGAGCTATATCAGCTCTTTTGATGTTTGCATGATACATCTTTTTGTTTTCAACATTTCCACATTCTTATGGTTAAAATGTGCCTCTTATAAGCAAGGCTATTTAAGAAAAGTCATCTACACAATTGTGTTTTAAATGAAGAATTTAGTCCACATATATTTAATATTAGTTTAATTGTATAATTTACTAAATGCTATTTCATAACAAGAATTGTTTTCTCTTTAGAATTGTTTCATTTTCAAATTTTCTTCTCCGTGAATTAACTTGGCAAATATATACTCTTTGGCTATTCTTGTAGTGGTTACCTTAAGATTACAACCTGCATTCTTGACTTATTTATAGTAATTGTTTATTTCACAACCTCATAGATAATGTAAGAACCTTAGGGATATTTAAGTCCATTTTTATTCTTCTAACATACAATATTTTCTTCTGGTATACCATGGACACAATACCTTTATTTTTATGTGGTGCTGAGGATTGAACACAGTGCCTCACACGTGCTAGGTGAGTGCTCTACTTTCACTCTTTATATTAGCAATCCAAACCCTTTATATTATAGACTTTTACACTCTACAAGATATATTTGTTTTATATATGATCAAGATTTGTCTATTTTACCCATCTATTTATTATTTTCTTTGTTTATGACTTCTCATATTTCCAACCCTCTAAGTAGGAATATTTTCCTTCTGTCTGCTGAGTTCTCTTGAATGCTTTCTTTTTGAGAGCTTGTCTGCAATGATTTCTCTTGCTTTTGTTTCTGTCTTTATTCTTGAAGGAAAATTTTTCCTAATTACAGAATTCTGTGTTGGCAGTTAATTTCTTTCTGCACAGTGAAGCTATCTCAGTGTTTTTTGGATTTGACTCTTTTTATTGGCTGTCAATCTAATTGTTATTTCTTTGAAGACCACTTTTCCCCCATTGCTTTTAAGATATTTCTGTGCTTGATATTTAGCAATTTTACCATGCTTTATCCAGATATGATTTTCATTTGTTATTTAATTTTAGAAAGCTCTTAGCTATGATCTCTTCAAATATTGTGTCTGCTCCAATCTTCTCTCATTTCTCCTATAACCACAATTACAAATATTTTGGATCTGTTTTC
Organism: Marmota marmota marmota; assembly: GCF_001458135.2. Classification (NCBI taxonomy): domain Eukaryota; kingdom Metazoa; phylum Chordata; class Mammalia; order Rodentia; family Sciuridae; genus Marmota; species Marmota marmota. The sequence continues at coordinate 337,368 of NW_025999914.1, read as the reverse complement.
TCTTTCATCCCTTTCCTATATAGTCCATCCTTTTTGTCCCTTTGTGCTCCATTCTAGATATTTTCTTCAACTATTAAGTTCACTAATTTTTTCTTTAGCTGGGTTTTATCTGCTGCAGTATCCACTGAATTACTTATTATGTTTCAATTTCAGATTTTCCATCTGGTTCTCATTGTTTCTTGTGTTAAAATGCTTAATCTTCTCTTCTATATATTTGAGTGTTATATGTTAAATATCTGTATGGCAACTAATTCTGGATCCCATTGGATGGGTTTCTATTAGCTGTTGCTTTTGTTGGTTTTGTTATTATTTTTATCTTCATGTGCTTAGTTTTAAATTTTCTTTTTGCAAAAATTGCTTATAGAAGTAAGTTGAGAGCCCAAATAATTCTTCATAGAGCAGACTTCCAGATAGTTGATGCTTTATCACTATGGGATTACTTAAATGTAATTATAGGGACTGAGAAAATTCAAAGTTGATTCAGCACCCTGGGAGAGCCTAAGTCTGGTTTACCCTTAAAGTGCTGACTATGGGACCCATATACCAAAATTAGCTTATCAGTTCTGACCTTCTTCTTAGTCCCCAGATTCCAATTTTGGTATTTTTTTTCCCTCTGTGAACCTACCCATACCAAGTCCCTCTCCCAGGTTTAGAAGATAACCTAGAAGAAAAAGGGCTCCAAAGCCAGAGGTCACCTTTTTTGAACTTCATGCCCTTGTAGCATAGTAATCTTTCATCCTCCAGTTAGTTCTCTAATGCCTTTAGGTAATTTTTATTGTTCTTGTTTTTTTGTGTTGGGGATTGAATCAAGAGTTTTATACATGCTAAACATGCAATCTACCATGGAGCTACACCCCTGACCAAGGTAATGTTTAAAGGCATTTTGCCTAGCTTTTCCACTTCTCAGTGGGGGAGTTTATCCATATTAGCTTGTCTGACATTGCCAGAAACAGAATTCTAGTAGAGTGTATAGTAGAAAAAAGTGATTTCAATTTTAACGTTTTAACTTCAGGGAATATTTATATATAATTCATTGGATTAAAGTTCTTTATAAGGGAAAATAAGAATATACTATGATTCATATTTCCTAAGAAAATATGGACATGGAAGCTAGAACCAGTGTGACCTAACCTTCTGAGGAATTTGGAGCAGCTGATATCACTTCATAAGTTTTGACCAGGTAATTTCAGGTTCTTCATCCCTTTAAGTCTTATTAAAAATTCAGGTGAGAAAATACTGCTTTCTTAAATCCTTGATTTTTAGCAGCTCCTAGAGTAGAAAGAGAAGGAAACTGCCTATCATAAAAGGCTTTCACCTGGGACTCAGCCAGGCGTTGCTAAGGGGCAAAGGTCATTCCAAGACAGTCCCTTCCTTTTTTCTTAAACCAGAGACCAGTCTGTGAGATACTGATACCCCAAAGTTATGTTCAAAAACAAAACAAAGTGCTGCAAATGCATCTCTCCCTCACTTTTTTTTCTCTTCCAGTTGCTCAGTGTCAAAACATGTAAGAGTCCTTGCTTCTTTTTCTTTCGAACCCCTTATCAAATCCATTGGCAAAATCCTCTTGGCACTACATTCAATGTATGTCCAGAATCATATCACATTTCACACCTCTGCTGTCACCCCTTTCCAAGTTACCATCATTTCCTGATTAGATTATTTCAATAACTCTTAACTGTTCTTTAAGCTTCTATTTTTGCCCTGTATAGTCTCTTCTTATCAAAGTAGCGGGAGGAATACTTTAAAAACTGAAGACATGTCACATTTTTTGCTCAAAATCCCATAATAGCTTATTTCATTCAGAAAAGCTCAAAGTCAGTAAGTTGACTTATCAATTCACTTCTACATGCCCTCTCCTCTTACCTCTCTGACCTCATTTCCTGCTCTCACTGGCCTTGCTGTTTTTCCAGTGTCAGCAACTTTGCACTTGCTGGTCTCTTCTCCTGGGATGATATTCTTAGAAAGAAGGATAAAAAGATTGCATTTCTGCTTGACTCACAGCATGGTTTGATATATAGTTTTAAAATTATATTTTAATTTAAAAAGTCAGTTTGCCTCACTAGATCCTGAAAAATCAGGCATTATTTTTTGAAGTTGAGATTACTTCATTATTACCTTGAAGATTCACCTCACTCCAGGCTGCCAGAAGGTGATAGTGTGCCTGGCTGATTTCATTGTCCATTGCTCTCAAGAACCCATGTAGAAAAGGTGATATCATGGTCTGGATAAGATGCAGGTTTTTGAGTTCACAAGGGACAAGAACATTATATGACAGTGAAATAAACATTGTGCATACGTAGAATCTATCAATTTCACTTGTGTGTTTCCCAGAAAAATATTCTTAAAGGTGTTGACAGCAAGACTATTTTTAATAAAGGATTGATTAAAAGTAAAAAATGGCCTTCTTTAGAGATATGAATAAATGACAACATTGTAGTCATTAAAGTAAGGAATAAATTAGACCTGCACATAGTAACATGAATAGCTCCCCAAAAGCAGAATAACACAGAACACAAAGACTGGTTTATAAAGTAAATATTTAGTGATGGCTGGGTTTGGAGGAGGAAATGGGATTAGAATGGGGGTAAAAAGGAAAAAGCAAAATAAAATACATAAATATGAAATTAAGGGTTCACACAAACCAATTATTATGATGTGCCATGAACTAAGTTTATAATCAGTCCATTCTGAGCATCTAAGGTCATCAACTGATGTAGTCTTGGAAGAGGGCAGAAGCCTACAGCAAAACCCCCTTTAGAATGAATTGATATCAACCCATAAATAGAACCCTGTGAATAGTCATTCAACAAACATATCTTGAGAGCCTTCACTGTATCAGTCATTATTCCATATGTCGAGTCAAATATGAACAAGGCAAATATGGTATGTTTTCCAGCATCACAGGGTCTCACACAGCCTACCCACTATTCTACATCTTTTTGTTTGTTTGTTTGTTTGATTTTAACATAGGGATAGTAAATTTTGTGAATGGCTTGCCAAAACATAGATATTTAAATTAACGGACCATAGAAAATAAAAGAGAATGAGTGACACAGATATTGAGTCCCAGGAATCAAAGTCAAAATTATTCTCAGAAAATCATTTTAATTATCATGAAATCCAAAAAAAGAAGCCCAATATAACAAATAATGTAACATCCAAGTTTTTTGTGATTAGCCACAGACTTTCCTTACTCTACCTCTATGACAGAAAACTAAATGCTATTATTTATACACACACACACACACACACACACACAATCTCCATAGAGATCTGTCACAAAAATTTCTCAACTCTGCCCACAAAGTGGATATGACAGTCTTCTTCTAGTAAGTCTTGTCTTTAGTTTCATAAAATAATGTCAGTTAAAGTAATTATATGCACTTCTCATGTGTAAGATTGAGCTTTTAAATGTATGGGTTTTCTGGTGATAAGTGCTGGCTTCCAACTGAGGGCCATTCCCTCCCACATACTACATTCACATGGTATTCTTCAGTGGGTGTCCAGAGTTGAACCACAACAGCTCCTTTACTCTATTCTTCACACTCACAGGTTTTTTTTTCTCCAGCGTAGATTCTTTGATGTTTGATGAAGTTGTCACAGAGCTTCAAGGCTTACCCACACTCATGACACAGATGAAGCTCCTGTCAAAAATAAACTTGTTTATGTTTAATGATACACAAACTGATTCTGAAAAGATCTTTTCAGTATCTGAAGTTTTTGACACATTCTTCACTCTCCCAGGATCCCTTTCCAGGCTGAGGATATTCATAGGGTTTTCTTCCAGTTGGATGTGCTGATGTTTAAGTCAGGGTTCCGGATATGTGGTAGGATTTATGTTATCAGGGAGGGATACTCTAAAACCAATGTTTTTTTCCACTCATTTTACATTGAGAAATTGCTTCTTTTAATTACAGCTGAAGGTGAAAATTAAGTGCAAGGTGAATAGTTTCTACTCAAGAGCACTGGAAGGACTGAATTTCAAAGTGAATTCTCCCAGGTGTGTTGGTTTAAGCTATCAGCAACACTCTTCTTAGTTTGAGGCTGTGTCTCATGTGCTAACTCAAAGGGTGTTCCCCTTCACTTGGGTAAATTATTCAAACTACTTTAGGGTGGGGCTCCTGAAGAATATTTCTGTTTAGTCTTCAGGGCATCACCCTCTGAATTGGACTTCTGGAAAACTCTGTCTGGAAACAAACTTTTTCTTTAAGGTCAGAGGTCACCACCTGAACGAGCAGGCAGATCATGTAATCAGCACCCTTTTCCTGAAGGCAGAAAGGAGGATTCAAATATATATGAGAGTAGCCTACAGAGAATCTATCCAAACACAGCTCTTTTTTTAAAAAAATATTTATTTTTGGTTATAGATGGACACAATATCTTTATTTTATTTTTATATGGTGCTGAGGATTGAATCCAGTGCCTCATGCATGATAGGCGAGCGCTTTATCTCTGAGCCACAACCCCAGCCCCAAACCCAGCTCTTTATATGTGAAAGCTTTAATTGCTTTTTCATTAATCTCTGCCCTTATCTTTAGTATTTTCTTCCTTCTGCTTTCTTGGGTTTATTTTCCTGTTTTTTTCTTCTTCTTTGCCTTCTTCTCCTTCTCTTTCTCCTTTAACATTCTCAAAATGGATATTTAGTGTTAGAGTCTGTAAACAAGTCTGGATGGTGCCTGGCATTTTGCCAGAGGGAGTGGTTTGTGAAGTAACGCCAGCGAGCCATTAAGTGTGGAGATTCCTTATTGGTTGACTGCTGTATCTAGTTTATGTTAATTAAGATAAGCTGTGTGGAATGTATAAATACCTCTGTTGTCCTACAATAAATGGCTCCCACTCCTGCTGTATCAATGTACACAAGTTGTTCATCACCCCCTGGTTATTTTGCTATAGCCGGACTGCGGCAGATGGTGGCCCGTTACGGGGAGCCCCGGGACACTTGGGGGTAAGTGACGAAAAGAAAAAAAAGCTGCTTGTCCATAGATAGGACGGGAGCAAATCTGCTTGTCCCTAGGCAGATAGGGCGAGAGGAAAAATGGCCATTTCGAGAAAATGGAGAAGACTGATACAGTATGTTTGTGTCTTGTTTTGTCTTGAAATGTTGTATTGTCTTTGTGACGAAAATATGGAAGGGGTGAGAAGTAAATTACTAAGGGAAGGAGGCACCCCAGTGGAACCAAGAATAGTTAGGGCATGTGTTGATAAGAGCCCAGGAAATCTAGTCAGAAAGAAGAAAGTTCAGAAGAAGAAGGATTATCAGAAAAAAAGTTGCAGCAAAAGGCTATTACTGAATACTTTTTGTTACCGGTGGGTGCATCGGTGCGGTGGCTGCCATGTGCGCGAGCCGGTCACTGCGCAGCAAGAACTTTCCAAGCTGCGGTAGCTGGCTCTTCCACTGCCGCGAGCTCAAATCTAGACCTGACCTGGAGGCAGTCTCGCAGGCTCTTGCTCCCTGTGCCTGGAAGCAGTTTGAGTCCGGGACTCTCCCCAGGGCCATCTGGGGCTGCAGGCGGAAGACGGCCTGCGTCCCTGAAGTTTGATGTTTCCAAGGCCAGTAACTACAATGGTTCTCCCACACCTGGAAGCTAATGAGTAATGAGCGCCATTAAGGCCTATTTCAAATGTAAAAAACTTTGAGATAATGTACTAAATTGCTCAGAAGGTTGTTTTCTTAGTGCCTGCTGGAATACTACAGGATTTTCTTTAGCCATCCAGAGTTCCTGCCTTCGTCCCAGTGCCAGTGAAGACGAAGGTGGAAGAATTTCCGGTGTTGCTGAGAACCGGACGAGACTTTGGATCAAGCTAGCTGCCTGCAGAACTTACCTGGACTGTGATTTAAGCTAGCTGCCTGCAAAACTTACCTGGACTGTAATTTATGTGGACTGTGAGTTAATCTATTGAGACACTGCTTTACCTGGACTGAGACAACAAACTGTAATCTACAACAAATTGTAACTCAGTATCTTTGCTAACGGTGTCATTGCTGGTATAATTTTTCCAAGGGCTTCTTACATGGAGCCATCAATTGGCTTGGTATTGTGGCATTTTGTATCCTCCCCTTCTGCTTGTTATTTATGGTGTTTGTGTAAAAACCACTATGGTCATTATTTAAATTAAACAAAATGGGGAAATGTTAGAGTCTGTAAACAAGTCTGGATGGCGCCTGGCAAAATGCCAGAGGGAGTGGTTTGTGAAGTAACGCCAGCAAGCCATTAAGTGTGGAGATTCCTTATTGGTTGACTGCTGTATCTAGTTTATGTTAATTAAGATAAGCTGTGTGGAATGTATATATACCCCTCCTGTCCTACAATAAACGGCTCCCACTCCTGCTGTATCAATGTACACAAGTTGTTCGTCACCCCCCGGTTAGTTTGCTACAGCCAGACTGCGGCAATTTAGAGCATTATTTTTTTTTCAGTTTTGCTTTTCTAAATAAAGCACATGCACTTTTAAATATCTGGTCTGTGTCCCTTACTTTTTATTCAAATTGAGACCCAGCTAGATGATTTTGTCTTAATTACCAGAATTCAGTGCTCAATTATCTTTTTTTTCCTTTTTTAAAAAATTTTTTTATTGTTGGTTGTTCAAAACATTACAAATTTCTTGATATATCATATTTCACACTTTGATTCAAGTGGGTTATGAACTCCCATTTTTACCCCATATACAGATTGCAGAATCACATCAGTTACACATCCATTGATTTACATATTGCCATACTAGTGTCTGTTGTGTTCTGCTGACTTTC
>NW_025999914.1:319779-323861 GCF_001458135.2 Marmota marmota marmota | reverse complement strand
GCCGGTCTGTCGCAGGTCTGCCTACCTTGCAGGCGCGGGCGGCGGCTCTGCCCTGCCCCTCCTACCACGCCCACAGACCGCTGGGCCTGATCTGCAGGTTGGTCGCATGTCTGCCCACCTTGTGGGCGCGGGTGAAGGCTCCGCTCCGCCCCCTCTCCAATTGGGGTCACTCGACCACCACGCCGGCAAGCCGCTGGGCCTGCTCTGGGCGCGGGTGGCGGCCCGGCTCCTCCCCTCTGGCTCGACGGCAAAGTGAGAGAGACTCGGGTGTCTGTGACTCACCCTCCCTACCAGGAGACCAACTGTTTCTGTTGCCGCTGGTATTGATGAAGTTCTCTCCTCCGCCGCTTTCTGATGACATCAGATCTCTGCCATGTTGGTATCCTATGTGAATGGCATCATTTCGTTCCCTTTGCCGGGTAACCAAAGCAACGGGTGAGTCCTGACTGGCCCTCACAGGCCCTGTCTCAGTCCTGTTGCCACTGCCCATGAAGGCTCGGTTGGTATTTACCTCCACAGTACTCAGCAGGACCCGAACCGAGAAGCAGTTTCCGCGGGCTCCTTAGCCCTGGGCCAGAGCAGTTCCGGGAGCCAGAACTCGGCCGCTCCATGCTCGGTGTATGCTCTGATAAGAGCAGGCTCCAAGAAGCAGTTTCCGTGGGCTCCTTAGCCCTGGGCCAGAGCAGTTCCGGGAGCCAGAACTCGGCCGCTCCATGCTCGGTGTATGATCTGATAAGAGCAGGCTCCAAGAAGCAGTTTCCGCGGGTTATTTAGCACTGAGCCTGAGTAATCTGTCTGCAAGCTGTAGGCGAATGGCAGCCTGAAATTACCTGTTCTATGGCTGAATGAGCTGCGGTCAGTCGAAAACAGGGATGGTGACGTCCTCAATTATCTTAATCAACTAATCTCTGAAAGGAGAGAAATTCACCATCTGTAGTAAATTGCATGGTGTTCCTCCAAAAAATTATGTCCATGTTTAAACCCCTAGAACTTACAAATGTGACCTTATTTGAAAAAAGGGTGTTCACAGATAATTAAATATATTAAATTATATTAAATATATTAAATATATAATCTCAAAACAGATTAATTTATGACCTGACCTTGAGATCATCCCTGCATTATTCAGCTACTGACAAGGGGCCTTATAAAAGAAGACAGAGAGGAAGCAAAGGCCAGTGTGAAGACAAAGGCTGAAGCTTGGGCAATGTCATGACAATACAAGGAATTTTTGGAAGCAGAAATAAGCCAGAAAGTATTTCCCCTAGAATTTTCAGAGGGAATACAGCCCTGCTTACATTCTGATTTTGGACCTTCAGAAAAGTGTAACAATAAATTTCTATCGTTAGGTCATAAAAATTTGTGGCAATTTTTAACAATATCCCTAGGGAACTAAAATACCATCTGAAGATATTTAACAAGGCAATACTCTGCCTTCTTGTTTTAACTCTCATACTATAAATAAGTGTCTTTTTGAGGCAAAACTAATACATGGTATTAGTTTTGGGGTGAGTAATACTGTGCTTTAAATTGATCCCCAAGTATAGGGCCTAAGTGCTGTCTAGTGTTCCTATGTGCAAGACAGTAACATGTCTTGCAGAGAAAATGTGTGTGTTAGATAATCTTTATTCATATATAAGTTGTAGTTATGTGGTATGAATACAATATTAGTGAATTAACAACTTGGTATATCCAGAAAAGGGCAGAGCAAATTTGTCACTCTGCATATCAGGCCTAGAAAGAGCAAGTAATATGTATAGTGTGTGACAAAGCTATGAAAAAGTGGTTAAATTTGTGAATTCATAAGCTAACAACTTTCTTATTTTTTTAACATCTTTAAAAAAATAATAATGGGTAGCATTGATTTGAGGGTGTAGACCTTATTTGAAAAAGCCAAGGAAATTCATGGTTCTTCTAATAAGGGTCAGGAAAAAAATATTAAGACCTTCTCCATTAGGGCTGGCAGGTACACCCATCAATAGTGTGGAAAATATCAGATTTGCAGGTGAGGCAGGTTCTGCAGATTAGGCAGCAGTGGGAGATTTTTTTAAATACCTGTTTAGTGTTATATAGGAAAAGGGTTACAATGAAGAGCTGTTTTCCAAAACTTATGGTAATTTTACAAGGATGCTGGCAAACAGACATGTACAATACAAATGACATTTTGATTAGTGAAAATATAAATAGAGAGTCACAGGATTCTAACCTTGTATTCCTTTAGGAACAATAGTTTGATGTTCATTAATTCAGTGTTTACAGAAACTTTATAGAATACCGCTACCCCAAATAATAAGAACTGACTGTATCTTACTAAAAACAGATCCACTAGAAGGGCATAGGAACTGAGTGTAACAGATAGGAAAATGATTTATTTTAAGCATAAGAAACTAGTAGCTCTCAGAAACTATTTCTCCTCCACTGAATGTGTAGCCCAGGAAGTGAATGATTAGCATAGATTTGGAATCTCTAAGTCTCAAAAATGTTAGAGGTATGGGAGAAAGCTAATGTTAAGATGGGATACTGCCAAGGGGAATCTATAGCTGAGGTAACAGCATGCCTTTCAGACAAGGATGCCATCTATCACTTCTTTTTATTATAGTACTAGAAGTTATTCTCATATAATAAAGGAAGGGAAAAAAGTGTCAAGATTGGATGGAAAATAATTACTGTCATTATTTGCAAGTGCCATATAAAACCCCAAGAGTTTCTAAATATAAAATATTAGAATACTAGATAAGTAAATATAAAGAATTTAAAAAATGATTCCACTAACAATTACATGGGAAAAGAACCAAATGCCTAGGAATAAATCCAACAAAGTTATAGAAGACCTCTATATGGAAAACAATAAAATACTGTTGAGAAAAATTAAATAAGACTCTAAAAGAAATGAAACCATTTTCATGCATTGAAAGACATGTAAAAATATTGATTCTTCTAGGTAGATTCTTTATGATCCTAATAAACTACTCCTTATATTTTTTAGGATTGGGTAGAACTTGACAGTTCATTTTAAAAGTTATATGTAAATGCAAAGGACCAAGAACAGTTGCAATACTTCTGAAACAGGAGAGAAGCTAGTATTAAGAGCTGATCTGGAGGGCGGGGGGCGCGCGCCGCTGCGGCACTGCGGGTCCTGGCGGCAGCTGGTGGAGGCGCGGCCTGCGTGCGCCTCGGCCCGGAGCGCGGGAGCGCGGGGGGAGCTACGAGATTCCTCTCTGATTAAGCAGACAGTTGAGGATACAGGGTCTGAGAATGAGTGTTCATCCTGGTAGTGACAGCGACAGGTTGTTGCGTCCAGAGGCCAGCTGCCTAGTGGATGATACCTCAGATGCAGCTCAGGAAAAAGAAACAAATAGCCTGGCTTCACCTGGTCTTCACAATCTTACTTATCCCCTAGGTCCCAGGAATGAAGACATTAAAGGCTCTTGCTTCCAAAGTGGGGATAAACGGAACCATGAATCCTTTATTGCTCCAGAAAGATTTGGAAACAGCAGTATGGGCTTTGGCAGTAACCCTCATTCCCAGGCACCAGAGAAAGTGACCCTTCTTGTAGATGGCACACGTTTTGTTGTGAATCCACAAATTTTCACTGCTCATCCGGATACCATGTTGGGAAGGATGTTTGGACCAGGAAGAGAGTACAACTTCACTGGGCCCAATGAGAAGGGAGAGTATGAGATTGCTGAAGGAATCAGTGCAACTGTATTTCGCACAGTGCTGGATTATTATAAAACTGGTATCATCAATTGTCCTGATGGCATCTCTATTCCAGACCTTAGAGTTACATGCGATTATCTCTGTATTAACTTTGATTTCAACACTATTCAATGTCAAGATCTGAGTGCTTTGCTGCATGAACTGTCTAATGATGGTGCTCATAAGCAGTTTGATCACTACCTCGAAGAATTGATTCTGCACATCATGGTGGGCTGTGCCAAGAAAGGGGAGCGGGAGTGCCACATTGTTGTGCTGACTGATGAAGATTCTGTGGACTGGGATGAGGACCACCCCCCACCCATGGGGGAAGAATATTCCCAAATTCTTTATAGCTCCAAGCTCTACAGATTCTTCAAATATAT
>NW_025999914.1:292891-318704 GCF_001458135.2 Marmota marmota marmota | reverse complement strand
AATTAGTGTTTCTGTGAAACTAATTGGCTCATATTTGAAGTCACCTTACTGGCACCACATTCACATCCACTAGCAGCTGAGCAGCTCAGGGAAGTGTTGAAGGGTGCTTCCCAGCAGATTTACATGCCATTACAAAGCAGATATGAATTTTCTGACATTTGTGTATTTGTGATGTAACTTCTCCTGTTACAGTTCATGTGTTGTTATCTGAGTGTAAACGCCCCAGCTAACACCTAATTAGTTCATGCTTAGGTGAAAAAGGTGATCAGAGTACAACATGTACTTGGTACTTTGTTCTGTGTTGTTCATTCCCTCAAGCTTTTGAGAGGCAGATCGCTCCACTCCCAGAATTGCAGGTTAACATGCATTTGGCCCCAACCAGTGGGGTTGAGGAAGTGGAAATCTGCGAGGATTAATCTGTTAGTGTCACCAGGTGGTGGTCACTAAGGGAAAAACTGGAACCACAGATCCCTGCTGGTAAAGGGGGAGGTTTTTTCCTGCATCCCTCCCAACCCCAACTTAGACCACAGCATCATTGTCATTTGGTGGCTCCCCTTAGCTGTGCCTGTCCCAGGGTTGGGACATTCCGCAACGGCAGGACTTCTCAGTCCTCTTGGGAACAAAGGCTGGGTTGCCATCATCCCCTTGAGTCAGTTACTGGCCAGTCAGGTAAGAGGTGTTTCTCCCTAATAGAAAAGGTGGAAGTTGGGTTTGGTGTCTTTTCTAAGTGCCTAAATAAGTAAGCCAGGCTGTTTATACAGACAGATTTTCATAAGCAAAATGGTTTGACCCACAGTTTCAGAGCATCTCAGCAAGCCAAGGTGAACCTGGGTCTGAGTTTAAGACTCCTGGGTTCGTGTCTGCATCATACCTTGTGTAGCTGGTGAGAAAGAGCCACTGAGGAGCTGGAGAGGGAGCCAAGAGCTGATGTTAAAATGTGTTAGAGGAGTTCGTGGTTTCTCCAAAATAGAAGAAAAGTGTTGAAGGAGTGACAGCAAAAAGGGTAAGGAAGACAAGTAGCTGGATTTATAGCACAGTATCCAGTGGCTAGAATTATTTAAAATTAAATCTCAAGAGGACAGCATGATATCTAATGAATTCAGGTCTATGAAAATACTGTGGAGTAGGCCCAGGGGGAGAGAGATCTATTTTCAAATAGTGCAACAAAGTGTCTGTCATCAAAACAAATATTCAGAGCACCGGCTTTAACTCAAACTGTCATAAAGTGTGATGTGGAGTCCTTGAAAATCAAGTATTTGTAAGTAACACATTCAATGCCACTTCTTGCCATCACTTTGAAACTTAAAATGGGCAGAGTGAGCTCGAAGCAAATCTGATGCTTTCATGGGAGATGGAGCCACGTTTGTGTTCTGGAAGGGATCACCTCTGGGGAGAATCACACTTTCTTCTAATGGCAAAATGCTTGTAGGTTTTGCCTCTTTACTTTGTATTTACTTCTCAAGTTGCACTTGTTCACCTACCAGTGTTTACGAAATCCTATATTTGGGATGCTTTTTCTATAATAAAATATTATCATTTGTGAAAAAAAAAAAGAGCTGATCTGATCTGTAGAGGGCTGAGCTGCTAGGAGTTGGGAGTGATTATGTAAAACAGGCTAAAATGATAAAGTACTAGTCAAGTCTTTAACCCTTCTGAGAGCCATTAGCAAGAAGTTCAACAGAAGAAAGTGCTAGCTTTCATAATATTCCATTCATGCCTATGGAAAATGTGCTAACCAGGGTAAGATGTGGGGATCATCTCACTACCAAGAAAGCAGGTTGGTATTTTCAGATTCAATAAGTATACATGTTCCCTCTCTCATCAACCAACACTGCTTCTAATTTAAAACTAATGTTTCATCTATAAGACTCACAGCAATAAAATAACAAAAGACTTGTGCATAGAGAAACAAATATATTATTTGAATTACTAAAGTTCATTCTTACTAATTTATGGAATATGATTTCCTCTTTTTATTCATGTTACAGTTTTACATAATAGTGAGTTCATTTTGACATGTTTATAATGCAAATAACATAATTTGCTCTATTGCAATCCCCAGCACTTCACCTTTCCCAACCCCTCTTCCTCTCTGATCCTCCCCCCTTTCTCTATGGAATATGATTTTTATTTATTTTTTGGTACTGGGGACTGAACTTAGGGGTGCTTAACCACTGAACCACATCCCCAACCCTTTTTATATTTTATTTAGCAGGGTCTCACTCAGTTGCTAAGGCAGGCTTTGAACTCACAATCCTCCTGCCTCAGAGCTACTGGGATTACAGGCATGAGCAACTGCACGTGGCTTAGAATAAGATTTTTAAATGGCTTTACCTTACGGTTGTAAACAACACTGTCAGAGTAGATGTGATTTTTCAGTCTTAGATATTATGCTGCTGGAGTCACTTTCGGTGACTTTTCATTTCTTCAATATTCCAAAAGGTAAAATGAAAATTAATGCATTAACTTTTTATCATATTCTTCTTTTGATGGTAACTTATGATGCAACAAAAGGCCTCTGGAATATCTTCACCACATACATCACTGATGACACTTAACTTTGGTGTGTATTTTCTGGTGCTTAGTTAAGACTGAAGTTCCCACAGAAAGTTTTCTCACATTCATCACACTCATATGGTTTTTCTCCAGTATAGATTCTCTGGTGATGAATAAGGGTTGAGATCTGACTGAAGGCTTTTCCACACTCTCCACATTCATAAAGCTTTTCTCCAGAGTGAATTCTCTGGTGATTAATAAGAGTTGAGTTCACATAGAAAGCTTTCTCACACTTCTTACACTCATATGGCTTCTCTTCTGTGTGGATTCTCTGATGTTGATGAAGGCTGAGCTCAGACTGAAAAATTTCCCACACTCATCACATTCATATGGTTTCTCACTACTATGGATTCTCTAATATTTAATAAGGTCTGAACTAACACTAAATGTTTTGCCACATTCTCTGCAGTCATAGGGCTTTTTTCCATTGTGGATTCTCTGATGTATAATCAGATGTGCCCTCACAGTTTAGGCTTTCTTACATTCATTACAAGTATAGGGCTTCTCTCCAATGTGGATTCTTTCATGCACAATAAGGGTTGAGCACACACTGAAGGCTTTTCCACTGTGATCACACTCATAAATTTTCTCTCCAGTGTGGATTCTCTGATGCCAAACGAGGCCTGAGTTCTGAACAAACATTTTTCCACACTCACTGCATTTACAACATCATTCTCCTATGGTCCTGCCTTCATGCTTTTCTAATTGGTCTTTATACTGACAGACTTCTCCATACTCAGGAATCTGTAAGGAATCCTCATAATATATGCTAGAGATCTTTTGGTGTGGATTCATCCTTACAAAATCCTTCCCTTTAAAGTTGATACCTTGTTTGCGACTCTGGTCTTGATTCTGAAACAATACAGAGAATTTTCAAATGTACTCTATTTCCTGCTGCTAAAGCAATAAAAATGAAATAGACTTAATTGGGGCTCTCAAACATGTTGTTAGTAATCTGAGGACACACCAATTATATGGTAGCCAGATCAAATGTCTTCAGTCAGCTTATAGAAAGTAACATTACAGAATTTCTGGAATGAATACTTGACTCAAATGGCTATTTAAGTCTATCATCTAAGAACGTATTTAAAACAATATGGAATATACGTAAATATAGGAATAAGGGAATGTACTCAATTGTAGAGCTCATGTACGATCTCCAGTACCAAAATAAGTGAATAAATGAATAAATAAAAATAGCATATGATCATACATTAGATTTTGTGTATTTAATTAAATCGAAAAAGAGAAACTTTGGGGACTTGCAGATAGGGTTGATGAAGGGGTATGGGAATAAAAATGGCAAAAAAAAATTCAATTGATAAGAAGCCTGAAAAAAATGACAATAACAACATTTGATAGGTATGCTTTACCACCCACAAGAATCCACACTTCTTGAGCTGGAAGAGATATGGGGATGAAAAAGGCATTGCAGGTTATAATGCCATCACTGCAGCAGCTACTGTTGCTATCTGCTGTAGGATTCTGGAGGCTTCCTTCTCAGTGGTTCCTGAGCTGACAATGGAGCAGTGAAGAAAGGATTCTATTTACTCTGAAGAAGGTGTTAAAAACAAAACAAAACAAAATAAAACAAAACTCCTTTGATCCTGCAGGAAAAACAGTATCTTAGCAACATTATCTTAGCAACAGGGATGATATATCCCCTCTGCAATTGTGACAAAGTAAACCCTTTACTGGTTCCCACCAGCTCTTTCTACCTTTGTAGTTCAGACCAACATGCACAGAGCTTAGTGGACTGCAGCCACTCTCTTATGCCCTGGGAACAAACATAATTTTGTCTCCAAACTTGATAAAAACTTTGCTCCAAACCCAACTTACAATAATGATTCCCCCTCTGCCTCTTTCCATGTTACAAACTGTCTCAACAGAGGTAAGTTGTCAGAATGCACTCTTGATATGATAAAAATGGCATTTTATCTCTGATCTTCCTTTCCCTGTAACTTCAACATAACAATGATAAAACCAAATTCAGAAGGACATTTTACAAAGAAGAACAACACACAAAATCAATGCAGGGAAGAGTGGAGGACCTAGACAAGGAGAAAATAACATCTCCATTCACCCACTCCACCCGGAATTTAGCCCCATTAGAAAAGACAGTAGGGTCACTAAGAGCCTTGGACTCTGACACAAAGACTGGGAACTGGATCTAAGATAAGAGCCTGGCTCAGCTATCAGCACACTCTACAAGTTCTAGCCTGGGCAATCTTGAATATGACCTGAGAGGTACAGAAGAAGAATGCCCACCCAAACCCCTCCCCTTGTTGCCTTCCCACACCGTATCTGAAGAAGAGCAGCAATGAGTTCCCAGGCTTCTCTGCTAGGTGGAAGACTCTCTGGCACCTCCAGGGAGGTGAAGGAGCCTGGAAATCTCTGGGTATGGCCTACATTCGCCCAAGGATGTTGTGTCCTTTTCCTTGCAATGGCTCTAAGACTGGGTCCTGCCCAGGAGTGCCTCTGACCTAGGTCACTGGCAAGGCCTCTCAGGAAAGTAGTTTTTACTTTCTTGAGTTTTACCCTGAGTAGGACCACCCTTGAGTTTTGGAATTTAAAGGCACTGCAGCTGGGAAATGTCTCTGGTGCAGCTCTGTAGGATCCCCTTAAATGGACAACTGGGACAACACAACATCTTGTCTTCATTATTAGTTACCTGGTAGTCGACACTGTATATCCTGTGTTCTTTTTCCATATGATGGACTAAGCGTGAGTGTAGAACTTTCAAAACATAACTCCATTACTGCAGAAATCTCTCAGGCTACTCATTTATTTATGAAGGAATTTAACTTGACACCACACTCAGTATGCTGGTTTGGGCATAGAAACTTCCTAAAATGAAATATTCAGGTGCAGTCACCAAGTTTTAATCCATCCTATGACAAAACTTGAAATAAGAACATAATATAGGGACAACCTTGGGGTATAACCAGCCAAAAGTGAAATGGGGAAAAGCTTCAGGAAACCTGGATTCGAGTTCCACCTGCAAAAAGACTAGTTTTTAAAGTCTTGCTTACTATTTAATTTAGGGAATCACATTTCCTTCGACACTTGTGCCTTCTAAGTAGGATTAACAATGTATTAAAAACTTTATGAGAATGGGTTTTATGTAGCAAATGACATTCTGGTTTGTGATTTTCTTGGAGAGTCAGTAATTTTCCTGTTTAGTGGCTACTGGAGGGATTGTTGAGGATTGTATACTGTGACCAAAGATAAATCTTTGATAATTTACAGCATTCTCTTTCTCCTTACTGAAGATAGCCCCGACATTTGATACTATGGTAATAAGCCCATATGTGAAGGCTTAAATTAGATTTACTCCTGCAATTCTTATAATAGGGATGTTGGCAGATTTGATGTTGAAGTAACTTTAAAATATCACAAGGGACACATGGGTGCAATTGGATAGGAGTGCTTTTTTCTCTTCTCTTTATTTTATGGTACTGGGTATTGCAACCAGGGCCTTGTACATATGCTAGGCAAGTGCTCTACCCCTGAGTTCCATCTCCAGTCCTGAAACAACTTCTAGTTCTATAGCAGTAGAAAATATTATTGACATCAATAAATTGACTATTTCAAAATAGCTAATAGTATTTTGATTGTCTTCAACACAAAAAATTATAAATGCCTGAAGTGACAATATACCAATTACCCTGATATGATTATTACACACTGTATACATGTATTGAAATGACACCCCATAAATACAATTACTTTCAAAGAAAAAATGCATTAAATTTTTGTTATCAATACCTGACACATGTTGCTGTGAATTACAAACATTAAGTCTCTGTTTTCTTAAATAATCTTACTATAAAGTAAACATAAGATTCTTTTAAAGCTTGGTATAGCTAACTTTTCATTAGTTGTAATGCTAGTATTTCATATCTCTTCTTTCTCCCATTTCCCTAAATATAAATAAAGTGAGGCCTCTGAACCTTGGTATTAAACATTTTGGGGTTGATTTTTTTTTTTTTTGCTGCGGAGGCTGTCCTGGGAATGTATGTTTGACAGCATCCCTGGCTTCTATTCACTAGATACCAGTAGCATCCCAGGTTTCTACCAATGATACAACCAAAAAACATTAAATATCTCCCAATAACTGCTGAAGCTCTAACCTGAGATACAAAAGCCTATTCTCAAACAATTTTACAATTATAACTTTAACACAATAGTCTTTAGTGTTTCCTATTTTCTTTCTTTACCCATAAATAAGTCTTGCCAAGCAAATGGAGAGCTTCAAACTTCAACTTTTCACCATACTCGCCTAGAGTTGGATTTTTTGGCTTTACTCTTAAGTCAAGCAGATCTTCTTTTCTTCTTGAGCACAAAAGCCAGTAAGATACATCCTTGAAAACTACTTAAAAATTCCTATAGTACCCAAAATAATCCACACAATAATTCAACAAGCATTTATTAAACGCCTACGTGCTCAGCACTGTACTAGGCACTAGGGGGTGCAGCAATACAAACATGAAAGTCACTGATTCCTGCCCTCAAGGAGCTTACAATGTAATTTTGAAAATAAATACAAGTGTGAAATTACAATACAGTATGCTAGAAAATAATTACAGAGCAATATATTAGTAAGTGCATGGATCACAGTACAAACTCAGAACATAAATGCTGAGGCAGCACAGAATAAGGGAGGTCTCAGTGTGAAGTGAAGTCAAATTAGGAAGAGCTCATTCAGAAGATACAAAGGAAGCCTTTGAAGGGACTGATGAACATGAGCAGGGGCCAAAGATTAATGTAAGCAAAAAGAACAGCATGAGAAAGGCACAAAGGCAAGGGTTTTAAGACAACAGTAGAAGGCTACAGGAAGTTTAAATGTGGTGAATCAAGATGAACATGCTAGGGAATAATGAAGACTGAAGGCATTTAAATATGGAGGGCAAGGTAATGGAGAACACCATTATGGTGTTCTAGAACCATTCTATACCATTATGGTGTAATGGAACATCACTGTTCTGACAAGAATTACCTGCTGGGTACTGAATAAACAATAAATCATTATGAAAATGGAGTTTGGAAGATCATTTTAGAAGATTTATACAAGATGGGAATTCTGAGGACCAGGAAATTGAAAAGAAAGAATTACAGTACTTGGGCCTTACATTATGTGGATCTTCATGGAAAGCCATAAAGGGATGGCAGAAATGTAAAAGATCATGATTCAAAGAGAACATCAACTAAAAATTGAGTCAACAGCAAGACTTTGGATAAGGAGATTGGAGAGCAAAAAATGATGAAAAGGTAATTCCAACGTTGGGATAAAAAATAGGAAAGGTAATGAGTCTCTTCAGGGCAAAGCAGTTAAGCAATGATGCCCATTTGAAAAGAAAATGGAGACTGGTTCAGAAGAGTGATGAGTTTTGTTTTCAAATATCAAGTTGTACAGGTAACTGGAAAATTCCAAAAATTGTGAGATGGCACACAGGGTGGAAAACAGGAAGCCACTCAAATATACAAAGAAAACAAGAGAGAAAAACAGGGATATAGAAAAAGCAGTAAGACATTATTTTCAGTAGAACGGAGGAAAAATGAAGAGACTAACAAAGAAAAGCCAGATATTGAATAAAAACAATCTAAAAGGATCCCACAAACCAAAGGAGAAGAGTATCCCTGAGGTGCAGGAGAGATTCAATAATATTAAAGATAAAGGAGACTAAAAAGGACAAGAACTATAAGAAGAAAAAAAAGTTAAAAAAAGCCTTTCTATTTATCCACTGGAGAGTCTAAGGACATTTCAATATGGTGAGTATTAAAGCTAATAAGGAGAAATTTTACTAATAAATCAAGGAGAAAATGGGTTAAAAAATGAATGATATCTGGAAAACCAGGGTTGAGAAGAGAAACAAAATGGTTGTTGGAAATGGGCAAAGAAGTTGAAGGTTCTTTACATTTCATGCTTTTGATAAACTTACTATTGTCATCCTAGCAATCTATCTCCCCAGCCTGGGACACTGAAGGTTTCATTTCCCTCCATAATTCTACTTTCCCTTAGGCAATTTGAAGAAATGTGTTTGAATCTAAGTTATTATTGCTTTATTTTCCCAGTTACTCTTTTAAAGATTTTATTTATATAATTTAGCTTTCAAGAACTAAAAAGCATCAAGAGAACCAACATTTAAAGAAAGTATAAACCAAAATGGTATTTTTCAACCAATTTTCCAGTTATTATAATGAATTTGTACTATACCAGTATCTATGCTGGCATTTACTCAGTACCTTTTATTACCAGGGATACATGTCTTTTAATGTTCAGCTTTCTCTTCCTCCATTAATTATCTATAAAATGGAGCATATAACAATAACTATCATAAGCAGGAGAAATGCTTAACATAGGGTTGGGCACAAAGTAAGTACTCAATAAATGCCAGCTATTATATGGAGACTTAGAACCAAGAGTAAAGCTAAGCAGCTTCGTAAGTGAATCAACTATTCTAGCACTGCTACCTTGCCTCGTGGGGAAAGTCTTTGAAACCTAAGATACCTCTCCTTGGACTACGTTGGATGGCAAAAGAGTTATGGAAGAACCACCTTATCATGCCAGTTCCTAAAACTAGAAACTGAGGATGAAAGAAAGCACTGATGAATAGTTCATTTCAGATTAAGAGCATAAAAACAGAATCTGCAGATAAAGGAGCATAATATACGTAATTCAGAGTTAAAAGTTCAAAATGATGTTGTAGCTCAGTGGTTTGAGTGCTCACCTCACATGTGGAAGGCACTGGGTTTAATCCTCAGCACCACATAAAAATAAAGGTATTGTGTTCATCTACAACTAAAAAAATTTTTTTTTAAAATATTTGAGTGGTAAGAGAACTTGAGACAAAGAATGACTTTTACTTATATCTTCAAAGAATCTAATCTTAAATCACTTGGCAATTTCTATATAATATGCCGAATCAGCATTTTTTGGGAGGCCATACTGAGAAGTGAACCCAGGGTGCTTTTCCACTGAGCCATACCCCTAGTGCTTTTCATTTTTTTGAAAACAGGGTCTAAGTTGCTGAGGCTGGCTTTGAATCTGTGATTCTCCTGCCTCAGTGGGATTACAGGCATGCACCAGCACACCCGGATGAATCAGCTTTGATAATTCTTTCAAGTGACAATCTTTTCTCAAATTCACCCCAGTTTAACACTAACATTCCTAGTTGTACTATTTTTTTTTTTTCTCTGAATTTCTGCCAGATGCTCAGTAATTCTGAGGTTTAAGTAATCTGGCTACACACTACTCTGGGTACTGATATCTAAAGAAACATTGGCTAGTATACTTATAAACATTTTATTATGTTGCTCGGTTAAAAGAGCTTTGTTTTAGAATTGAAGGCAAGTGTTTTCCTAAAATATGTAAGAGGAGTGTATGGGTACATACGTATGTGTGCACAAATGTGTATTTTCCTTCTAACATACCCATCCTATGCACACAAGGTAGCACTGATGCCATGCAGAATTAGTATCTTACAAAGGGTAAGGCACAACTGAAACAGAAAGCAAGGATCTAGACACAATCAGACTTGTTTCTGGTTTGTTGAAATTTAAAGTACAGGAATTAGGAATGGTCATCTATAAGTAAAAAAAAAAAAAAAAAAAAAAAAAGGAAAGAAAAAGAGAATAAGAAAATAGAATAAGAAGAACTGGGCATGGTGGTGCACCTGTAATCCCAGTAGCTCACAAGGCTGAGGCAGGAGACCAGGAGTTCAAAGCCAGTCTCAGCAACTTAGCAAGGCCCTAAGTAACTCAGCGAAACCCTGTCTCTAAATAAAATATTAAAAAAGGCTGGGGATGAGGCTTAGTGCCCTTGGGTTCAATCTCTAGTACCAAAAGAGAAGAAAAGAAAGGATAACAAAATGAACTGTTCTGAAGAAGTTAACCAAACAAACTAGGATGACTGGTGATACGAAGGTACTGATGGTTTAATGAAATAAATGCAGATAATAATCTTCATGTTGTAGATACTCAAGGTGGGCTATAGGGAGGTAGAGAGGAATGTTATAGAGAAGAAATTTCTGATTGTTCCAAAGGTGTACATCTTTGAGGTAAGGTTTTATGATTGGCTTTTTAACATATCAATCATAAACCAACATGATTATTATCCTTTTTCAGGATTGTTACAGTGTGAAACTGCATTATTTTTCTTGGAGTTTTCATCAGAACCCATATAACTGTCTTCTGAATAGACTTAATGTAATTAATAATTTCAAGTTTGAAGGTTAATTTTGAAAAGCAAGTTATTCAATTCAAAGCCTGGTGAATAAAAGAAATAAAAGACTAAGACTAATAGAGGGTTTTCTTGTATAGTTTATTAAATGGGAATTCTAAGAATGTTCCAAATATTTAGAGGAATAGAACTCTTGGAATATAGTACTTAGAATAAGTAAACTACCTAGTTTAAAGGACATCCTATGTAGAATGCATCAAATTTGGCACGTTACTTTGTACCAGTCTCTTTACTTTACACAGTATCCCTTGGTTTACCAAAAGCCTGAAAGATGAAATACAATGCCTGGTGATGATAAATTTAATAGTGTCTTTATTGGTAGATTACAGACACGATTACTGATGGACAACATCAGAACTCAGAAGAACGAGGAATTGTGAGGTAAGGTATTTAACAAATTACCATTGTGGATATATAAGTTATACAAACAAATGGGAATTAACAGATGAGAAATGATAAATGAGGTGCCCAGGTTGTATAAGGAGGTAGGTCCAGAGTAATGATAAGAATGACAGACAATCTATTCAGGGAGTTGGTGAAGATTAATAGGAACCTAAGAGAGTGGCACTGTAATGGGCCAGAAGGGATGATGCCTATTCTTTTTAAGGATTCTTTCTTCAAGCATCAGCTGTCTCCTCTTTATCCTATGTGATGTCATAACTAAGAGAGTGCAAATACTTTTTGTATCAGGGTAGAGTGGGGAGGTGGAAGGAGAATCAGAAGTCACCAAGGTGTAACTATCCAAGCTCAAGAAAAGCCAGGCTGAGCCTCCACTCACCTCTTTCTCTGCATCACTCTCACAACCATCTAATGCGTCCACTTCCTTTGCTGACACAGGTACTGGGACTGGGGGTGGTGAAGGATACGTACAGATGCTCAGTGATTTAGTGGAGTCAGTAAAGGTGATAAATGAAGAAAAATGCTGGAGTGCTGTTAAAAATATAGCATTTTGAGTTTGCATGGGAATATAGATTTTCATCAACTAGAAGGAACATTAGAATAAAAAAAAGAAACACATTAAGTGTCTGTAAAATTTCCCTAGAACTAGGATCTTAGAAAGCTAAATATAAATATAAATCTCACAAAGAGGCTGTTTTAGATGCTGCAGCAGCTTCTTGGATCAGATTAGCAGTACAAGGGCACCTTGAGGGGAATAAATGAGAGAAGGGGATCACAGGCCATGGGAAGCAGAGGAATTAGGAGTAGCAGCCTCTCTCAAAACTATAGTTACTCACCCAAAAGACAAAGTTTAGTGCCTCAAGCCATGACAAATAAATTGCTCTAATGCTATTTTAATTTCTAAGATAGTATTAGGCTGTTGGGAGCTCTACTCCATTAGATATCACCAAAGACAATCAAGCTAATCAACCTGGGTGTCAAGGCACTGGGCCCAAACTACTGAAGAGCTATTCTATCTTTGACATCACTATAAATTCTGCTACTAAATGATGATGATGAACTTTCTGCCTTTTTTACTAAATGAAAGACCTCTCCACCAGTGTGTGGTTTGTCTAATGTTGAAAAATGTTCAAACTGTGACCGAAGCTTTTCCTAAACTCCTAAGGATTCAGATTTTTCTCCACTATGGATTCTCTGATGTCGTATGAGACTTGACCTCTGAATAAAGGCTTTCCCACACTCACTGCATTGGTAGGGCTTCTCCCCTGTGTGGATTCTCAGATGTTGAATGAGGCCAGTGTTCCCATTAAAAGCTTTCCCACATTCTTTACATTTATAGGGTCTTTCTCCAGTGTGGATTCTCTGATGTTCAATAAGGCCTGACTTTTGACTGAAGGCCCTCCCACACTCACTGCATTTGTAGGGCTTCTCCCCAGTGTGGCTTCTCTGATGGCCAATAAGATGTGAGCTCCGCCTGAAGGTTTTCCCACACTCATCACACTCATAGGGCTTCTCCCCAGTGTGGATTCTCTGATGTCCAATGAGGTGTGAGCTATGACTGAAAGCTTTCCCACATTCATTACATTCATAGGGTCTCTCCCCACTGTGGATTCTTTGATGTAGAATAAGGCCTGCACTCTGACTGAAAGCCTTCCCACACTGATTACACTGATATGGCTTCTCCCCAGTGTGGATTCTCTGGTGCAGGATCAGTCCTGTGTTTTGACTGAAGGCTTTACCACACTCCTTACAGTGATAACGTTTTACTTTGTTGTGGATATCCTGATGGGAAAGAAGGGCGGACCTATAACTGAAGGCTTTACCACACACGTTACACTGATAGGGTTTCTCCCCAGTGTGGATTCTCCAGTGGCGAACAAGGCCTGAGCTCTGAGCAAAGCTCTTCCCACATTCATCACACTTATGTCGTCTCTCTTGCGTGGGATTTCCCTGCTGCCTCTCTAATTTGCCTAGGTCTTGGGTTTCTCCATGCTCAAGACCCCTGATAACATCCCCGTTGTATTTGGCAGCTGTCTCTCCATGTGGTTGTACTCCAGTAGATATTACCTGTTTTGAAGCTAATTCCTTGTTCTCATTCCTGGTCTCAACACCTGAAATAAAAGTATAATAAACATTAAGCCAATGTTATTTCCTATTCTCTAAGCTGGAAGAAAGGAATTGAAGATAGGAGAAAAGGAAAATATATATGGAATAATACAAGTAAATACAAAATTTTAGTCTCCAAAATGGCTTATAACAGGGGGAAGATGTGCAGGATCACACAGAAGTACCATAGGCCAATTGGGAAGGGGTGCCATGAACAAAAAAAGAGGATTACTGATGGGGGACAGGAGTTGGGAAGGAATCAAGTAAGAAGTGGGAAGGAACATGGAACTACTAAAAGGTTTAATGAATGGCACAGAAATGGGCAAATACCTCATTCATGAAAAGGAAGGTTTATGTGAGAATCTATGTCAGGATCCTACGAGAATTGGGAGGGAAAAAAATACATGAACTAAGAGAGCACTAGTGAGATGTCAATTTCCAACTGGACCAAGACCCAGGTACAAACTATGAGGAATTTGTGTATTAGAGAAGAAAGGTTTGTTTTAAACCTCAAGGAGGCTTAATGTTGTATCCCTTTCTGATGAATCCTGAGTTTCAACTCAACTATATTTCCCAGAAAGCTCATAGATATCACGTATATAACAAACAAAAAAACTTAAATGATATTCATAAGCTCTCCTTACCCAGGGAGAACATATTTCTGTAATTCTCGGGCCTATTATCTCTACTCAGATCCTTCTGTGATGGATCAAGAAGCCACTCCTCTCGAATAAGGGACACAGCCATATCTTCAATCTTCTCCAAAGTCTGAAACAAAACAAGATCTTCATTTGGGGCATACAACTGTTTCACAGCCCAAGTCTAGAATGTAAGAGAGACCTACCAATGTATTAAGTAATGGAAATGTACTGTGATAAGGGATGTGAACAGCTGGGAAAAGGGAAATATGCTATATTCATTGTTAAATTTATCACTGTGCAAAAGAATTTGGGTAAGTTCTTTTTAAAAAAAATTTTTTTTTTAAGTTGTAAATGGACATAATGCCTTTATTTTTTATTTATTTGTTTATTTTTGTGTGTGTGAGAGGTGCTGAAAACAAACCCAGTGCCTCACATGTGCTAGGCAAACACTCTACCACTGAGCCACAACCACAACCCTAGCCCAGGTAAGTTCTTGAATAGGTACTACTACAGACAGTCCAAATTTAGGGCAGATGCTAACCAGAGCTATGGGGATTTAGTGAGAAGAAACATGCAACGTACCTGGAACCCTGCTGTGAGAAGTGTAGCTGTTACCTCCTTGTCTCTGGAACTTCCTTTTTGGGAAGAGGTAGGATTCTGGGAAGCAGACAGGGCTGAGGAGAAAGGAGTTATAAATGAGACCAGTCTTGTCCTATGGGTCTGGGAGCTGGTATTTAACCATTCCAAATTATTTGTATTTCAGCATATATGCATGCTGAAGATTTTGCATGTAGAATGCTGATATCTTAGACTCTTGGCTCATACCTACAGTTGCCCACAAAACACCTGCACTTTGATGTCCTTAAATGCAGCCTAAAGTCATGCTCAAAAATATAAAGTGGATCTCAGGGTGGTGGTACACACCTATAATTCCAACTATTTAGGAGGCTAACGCAGGAGGATCACAAGCTTGAGGCCAGCCTCAGCTCAGCAAGATCCTATCTCAAATAAAAAATAAAAAGGACTGGGATGAAGCTCAGTGGTAAAATGCCCCTTATTTCAAACCCCACTTCCTCCCCTGTAATTAAAAAAAAGAAAAAAAAGCATACTGGTTTCCTAACAGAAATTCCCTTTCAATTTTTTCTCTATCACCCAAACTAATATCTTTGTGCTTATGAATCGTACTCCTTTAAGTCCTAACCTCCTAGCAAACTAAAAATGAAAAACAATCTATCTCTATTAACTCAATTACCTTTCTGAAATGTGTACCATAGTTGCCAGTCTCTACTTCCACTAGATATGAGACCACTTATTACCAAATTAAACATAGGCTGTGTCTTGAGTAATAGGCTTTTATTCTTCAGGTAAGAATTATACTAGTAATCGAGTTTCTATGCTTCTTTTGAAATATAAACCACATATATGAAAAAACGTGGGCTGGGATGTAGCTCAGTGGCAAAGCGTCTGCTTTGCATTCACAAAGCCCTGGGTTCGACCCCCCAGTTCCAAAAAAAAATTAAATAAATAAATAAATAATAATAATTAAAAAACCCTTAATGTGGGCTGAGGATGTGGCTCAAGTGGTAGCATGCTTGCCTAGCATGTGTGAGGCACTGGGTTCGATTCTCAGCACCACATAAAAATAAAGATGTTGTGTCCACCTAAAACTAAAAAATAAATAAAGAAAAAATGTAATGCAGGGGAAAACGAGATTGAAACATATTATTCTTCAAGAAAGTAAGTAAATTCTCAAAAAATGACAGTGAAATGTCAAAAGGCTATAGGAGACAGAATCATGAGGCCTACTCTGGCCAAATCTGAGATGATGCAAGCATCAATTGAAAGACTATAACAGAATATTTATGGGATAAATAAAAATTTATGAGTCTATGCTGATAACAAAAGAAGAAAATGCGCTCTTAAAATAAACAACAAATAAACGTAGAAGGAGTGACAGTTAAAAAAAAAAAATCATCATTTTTCTAACCAGCTTAGTAATCACTCAGTAAAGAAGCATCAATGAATACCAAAACTAGTATTTTTTAAGAAGCAAAAGTTTGATGAGGATTAGGATTACACAAACTCAAGCATACCTCTCCACAAATTATTTACTAATGCAAAGGGAAAATCAGTAACTTTACAATGATTAACCTTGCAAGAATAACTTTAATCAAGTCATCAAAGACAACATCACCAATAGGAGAAATTTATGTTGTACCCCTGAAAAGAATACAACATCACTTTTGAAGTGTTCTGGCCAAATATGTACAACCTGAACCTAAACATGAGAAAATATTACAAGAATCTAAATTGTAGCTGTTCTACAAAACATCATATTTGTATTCTTCATAACTGTCAAGAACATGAACGAGAAAGAAAGAATGAGAAACTATGTCAAATTAAAGGGTACTAAAGAAAATTGTATTTTTTTGTTTTGGTCTAGACTGGACAAAAAAAAAATTATTGGGGCAATTGGCAAAATATGAACTATGGACAAGATTAATATTACATCATTTTTACATTCCTACTGTGTTTAATTTATTGTAGTTATCTAAGAAATGCACATGTTTGAGGAAATGCATATTTCAATATTCACAAGTGATGTATTATGATATGAGCAAAATCTCAAAAATGTTTATGTTGTAAATACACTGGGGTAATAGAAATGTGTGACTACTTAAAAATCTCTAAATCCTTTAATTTGTACATAAGTTTACCACTAGGACTAACAGCCTGCATTTGAAATCTAGATAAACATTTAAATTTAGATATTGAGCTGGTCTGTAAATAGTAGTTCTAGCTTCTGATTTTCTAGGAACTAGACAGGTCCCAAATTTGTCTTTTCATTCCTATGAAATCTGACTCCTCACCTCTGTCCTGTGATTTACGCTGGGTTATCACAGGTTGGAGCTGAGTACTTGGAGGTTCTGGTGCAGATTCTGAAGGAACCACTTCCTCCCAGAGTACCCTATGTCCATGTGCACGAGCTGGGACCTAGAAACAATGGGACAGTTGGATTATAAGAAATCCCTTTGAGAAACAAAGTGAACAACATAAGAGGACCAACAGCCTATCTTCAGGGATACACACTTTGGGAAGAAACAGTAGGATTTCTTTTTTTCCCCTAGGGGTAGCAAAGAATACAATCATGTGAACTAGACTGAAAGAAAGGCATTTCTTCTCAGTCCTTAGGGAAAAGATTTTGCCCTCACTACTACACAGAACACCAATATTTTATGCTCCCAGGCAAGGGGAAGGAAAAAAAAAAAAAAAAAGACAAACTACTACCTAAAGTAGTGCCATAAAGTGGCAAAAATCATTTTTGATGAGGAACTAGGGACACCGAGTTCTGACTTCAGATCCATCTTTTAATTATTTGGGTGTTCCTAAAAAGATAATTTAAGCTTCCTATCTTAAATTTTTCAGGTTCCCACCTGGCAAACAGGGACAGTACAGTAGTAGGGATGTTATGATAATAAAGTATGGATTATACTCTTTACAAAAACAAACTACCCAGTTTCCAGGACTCCCACAATCACAGCATGTACAACTTCAACTTACTGGCCGTCCTAGTATATCAATCTGTCTTTCCAAATCCTCCAATAAGGTCACCACTTCTTCTCCATTTTCTAACTGATGTTCCTTAACTAGAGTCTGCAGCTCCTCAGGCAGGATAGTCAGGAACTGCTCCAGCACCAGCAGCTCCAGAATCTGCTCCTTGGTATTCAAATCTGGCCTTAGCCACTGATGGCAAAGTGCCCGGAGCTGGATCAGAGCCTCTCGGGGTCCTAGAGTCTCCTGGTAGCACAATTGTCTGAAGCGTAGGCGGAATAGTTCTTGGCCAGGAGGGTTATTTTCATGCAGGCTAGATTCTGGGTCCCAATCATGATCTTCCTCTACCTTGACGATTACAAGGTCCTCTTCAGGAGTCTGGTCAGGTGGAGATGGGGCTGAAGAAAGCTTTCTTGATTCCGTAGCCATTTAGGGCCAGAAAAACTCAGGAAACTTGTTTTTACTACCTTCTTTTCCTTCTTAAGATAAGAACCTTCTGAGGGCCTCAAGAATACTTCTTCAGAAAGAGAAAATTAAAAAATAGTGTTAAAGCAAGTTATGAGTCATAATGACTAAGACAGCTTAACAAGCTCCACCCCCAAGACACAGACTTAATGGCTCAACTATGTATATGTTCCAGCAATAACTCCTTACATTTCCTTAAGCTTCTGTCATGCCAAACCCACCCTGGAAATATCCCTTCCTTCTGCTTTCTCTGTAGGGTCTTGAAGGATGGTTAAACAAAGCAGGAAACCATAGAGACTTGGACTAACTGAAATTCTGTGCTTAACTTCAGCTGGTCCTTTAACCCCTGTTAGCATTCTTTATTTCACCAGTTACACTAAACTGTTTCTACATACTTTTTCAACCTTTCTCTCATTGATAAGACTAATTTCCAAATAATCTAGCTCAAGAGGAAGAACTTTCCTTTCTTCCACCTAACATTTAGCATCAATGCCCATGCCCACCCAACTTCCCTCCTATCTCAAGACTAATCTACTTTGGACCTCAAGTCTAGCTTCAGAATTCTTTTTGGAACAGTGAATCTCCTAGAAACCTGCATGCTCCAGGAACATCTATAATGCAAAAACTGAATCCCACACACCAATAACATTCTAAAATATAAATAAATACAGTAAATATTCTTTTCAGTCTTTCACTTAGCATAATACATTTGAAATTACTCAATGTTATATGTACTGGTAGTTTATTCATTATACAAATCAATGTTTATCCACTCCCCAATGGAGAGATAATCTGAGTGGTTTCCAGCTTTTGATGATTATGAATAAAGCCACTATGCACATTTGCACATTAGTTTTTATGTGAATATAATGCTTTTCCACTTGGGTAAATTGTCCAAAACTAAAATTGTTGGGTCATAAAAACACATGTATAACTTTATAACCAAGTGTCAAACTGTTTTTCAAAGTGGCTGTAACATTTTGTATTGCACTAACAATAAATGAGAGATGCAGGTGCTCACCATATCTTTGCCAGTACCTGATAATTGTGTTTTTAAAATGAGAAATTCTATATGTAGTAGAATCTCATTTAAATTTTGCCCTTCCTTACCCACCTGTAGATGTTGAGCATCTTGTTATGTATTTTATGTGCTATTTTGCCATGTTTATTCTCTTTGGTGAAGTATCTATTGGAAACTTTTGCCTACTTGGAGTTTTTTTTTTCAAATTTTGAGAATTCTGTATTTATTCTGGATACAAGTTCTTTATGTGATATGCGATTTACAAACATGTCTTTCGTTTATTCTTTAAATAGTGGCCTTTGGAGAACACAAATCTGTACTCTTTTTGAAGTCTAATTCCTCAATATTTTTTTTTTTTTCTTTTAAGGACTGTTTTTGATGTCCTATCTAAGAACTCTTTTGCTTAACCTCAAATCGCAAAGATTTTCTTCTAGAAGTTTTATGTTTTACATTTTAATTTTTTCTCAGAGTTTGAGGTATGGATAGGGGTTCTTATTTTTTTCCCCTTGCACACTTCTATAAATTTGTTCTAACACCATTTGCAGAAAGGGTTATCCTTTATCTACTCTCTTTATATCTCTTGTCAAAAGTCAATTGACTATAGATATGTGGGCCCAATTCTAGATTCTATATTCTGTTCCCTTGATGTAAATTTAACAGATACAAAACTGTCTAGATTGTTGTGGATTTTCAAGTCTTAAAATCAAGCAGTCTGAGTCTTGCAACTTTGTTATTTTTGAAACAGTTTTTGTCTTTTTCAGTTCTGTTAAAAAATCCTAGAATTGGATCTTTGTTGATGTACAGCTTATTTTAAGAATATCTTTTCTTTCTCTTCCTTTCTTCTTTTTTTAGGGGTGGGTGGGGAGGTGGTGCTGAGAATCAAACCCTGGACTTCACATATGCTAGGCACGTGCTCCACCTCTGAGTCACAACCTCAGCTAGGGATATCTTATATTGACAACAATGTTAGAAATGACATTTTAACAACACTGAGTTTTCCATTTCATGAACTTCAATCTTGCTCTTCATTTTCATTTGTGCCCAAATGACCTCTTCCCACCTCCATCTTTGAGCACCTGCTTCTTAATGACTTCATGTCATTAAACATCAAGTTTCAGCACTGAGATTCACAACATAAACACTTCCCTCTTCAGGGCTTTGAGACAGACAGGAACTACATTTCCTTCCTGAGGTAAGTTAAAAGTTTGTCTTGCAAATCCAAATCCAGCCTCCTTTAATGGACAGGGGGCCCAGCATAGCTAGTGCCCTTCTGTTATTACTCATTGCCCAACATACAAGCCCAGGATCTACTTCTCCTGCTGGAGTTTGTGATCTTACCCCAGGAAGAAACTTTCTGGGCCAGATATCTAGCACTAACCTTCATCTGGGTGTGGGGAAAACCATGACTTTGCATAAACCTCTATTGGCACCTTTGTTTCAAACTTCCTTCTTTTGGCAGTGGAGAGGTGGAGACCGGGGGAACAGGGGGACGGGGGAGGGGAGGCTAGGGATTAAATTTAGGGGCACTCCACCACTGTGCCACATTAAAGGCAGTGTCTCACTGAGTTGTTTAGTGCCTTGCTTTTGCTAAGGCTGGCTTTGAACTCACAATTCTCCTGTCTCAGCCTCTCTGGAGCTGATGGGATAAGGGTAAGAGAAAACACTGCCACTTGAATTGGAAGTTATTTATTTCTTTACTACTCTATATCTCTCTATAAAAATGTATACTGCTTTCCCATTACTGTAGATTATTAGTTGCTAGGGAGTTTTTACTTCTTAACTTAAAATGTATATTCCTCATGGATACAGATTTATCTTATTAATAGAACCAAAGAACATTACCTTATTTTATTTATAATACCTAACAGAGAATATGTCTAGGTTTGTTATAAAAGGGTTAGAAACAAAAATCTGAGGTCCAAAAA
The DNA here is from genome assembly GCF_001458135.2 of Marmota marmota marmota. NCBI lineage: Eukaryota > Metazoa > Chordata > Mammalia > Rodentia > Sciuridae > Marmota > Marmota marmota. The sequence continues at coordinate 297,797 of NW_025999914.1, read as the reverse complement.
GAGTCTTATTTCATGGCCCTATGTATTTGTGGTTTCTATCTCTGGTTTCTATCCTTGGTATAGGTATCATCTCTTGCCTAAGGTTGCTATGGTTAACTGGTCTTCTTATCTTTGGTTATTCTTTCTCTCATTTATGTTTCACATGCTACCTTTTGGGGGTTGAATTGTATTCCCAGAAAAGAGACATCCTAACCTCTGGGATGTGTAAATGTGACCTTCCTTGGAATTAGGGTCTTTGCAGATATAATCAAATTAAGATGCAGTTATATTGGAATAACGTGAGTCTTTAATCCAACATGACTAGTATATTTTTAAGGGAAGAGACTCAGATACTCACAGAGGGAGACAGTCATGTCTTAAGAGGCCTCCTTTTCACAGACCTACAGATAAAAGAAAGCCATTTGATTACAGAGACAAGAGTTACACAGGTGCAAGCCAAGGAATTCCAACAATTACTAGTAAAAACCAGAAGCTTGAAAAGTACAGTCCCGATGACACCTTGATTTTGGATTTCTAGTTTCCCTATTTGTCAAAGAATAAACTTCTGTATCATTAAGCCATCAACTTTGTGATACTGTTAGGACAGCCTCAGGAAACTAATATATTGCCAAGGAGCCTTTTAACAAATAAGTAATATAGCTCATCTCCTTTAGAATCTTTCTACAGGGAACCCAACTCTAGCATGGTATGCAAGATCAAGAAAAGTAGGTAAAGGAAACACTTTGTTTTGGTTATCTTAGATTGTGTTAGCTAAATGTTTTAACACCTACCACTTTTAACATTTATGCACAAAAAAATTCAAAACGTGTGCATTTGTGAAACAGACGCTTCCATAAATGTGCTCAAAAGAACTAATCAAACAACAAAATATGTTTTTAGAGATGGTGGTTCCACTCACAGTAGTCTGACAAAAATTATTCATTATTGACTCGAGTTTTGGAAATGAGACCCTCCCAAAGAGTTCTCAGGCATCTACTAAAGTTAGCTTTAATAAATTAAATAAACTATTCTGAATAAGATACCATACTATCCTGAAATTGTCGAAATGTTTCTTTTGTTCAATTATTCAGTCAACACACCATCAAAGAAAAGAATAACCTAACAGCAAAAATGGATAACTGGGGCTTCTACAACAAAACACATCTTTAAAAAACAAAACAAAAACAAAACAAAACAAAACAAACAAACAAAACAAACAAACAAAAAAAAAAACCCGGAGATTTTATTGAGACCAAAAAGTAAAATTACTAAGTTAAAAAACAATTCAGACCATGGAAATAGTCGGAAAAAAGACAACGCGGGGCAATTCCCTATATTAAGATAAATAAGATCGATGGCAAGATTATACCACAAAACGACTAGCTCTGAAGAAGGCGAACCCCCATAACAGGTTACCTCGCAAAAAGTTTGGGGACTTGTATTCCGCCTGAGATAACAACTAAAGAGGACCCTCAGCGTGAGACTCAGCCCCAGTCGCCGACCACCGCACAGGCGCCCTCTCCGTACCCCTCAGGCCTGTCGTTAGCTGCGGCCTGCTCCGGCCACAAAGAGACCCCCTTCCTCCGGCCTGGAGCCCGACGGTACTCACCGCGAGTTCCAGAGGCTGCGCGGGGTGGGGTCAGGGGGCTGCAAAGGGTGGGCAAACACAAAGAAAAGGAGTGGAGAAAACAGTACGAAAAACACTGTTGGACCAGGCCTCTCCAGCCACCAACTTCCAAACCTGTGGAGGTACTACACCGGCCAGCGCGCATCTTGCCCCAAAGCCACTTCCGGGAGCTCTCTAGGAATCCAGGAGGTCTGACAGCTCTATGGTCAGACGACTGAGCCGACCAAAGCACCTTGTTTCTCCAGGGCGTTACACTGTGACTTGGGCTCCTCCTGCGTCTGCGTACGTGAAAGTCCTGGCTACTAACGGATTTGGATGTCACCTGTGCCTTGCGCCCTGGTCAGCTCAGGCGTTGACTGAGAAGGGTAACGGTCCCCAGAGGCAGGTCCGAGGGCGTGCAAAGGCCGGCCTGTGCTGGCAATAGAAGGGAAGGGAGTACTTCAAAGATCTTCGCGATGCTAATCGCTCATTTGAGTTTGACCCTCTTAGTTACTTTTTTTTTTTTTTTAATATTTTTTTAGTTATACATAGACACAATATCTTTATTTTGTTTATTTTTATGTGGTGCTGAGGATCGAACCCAGGGTCTCTCACGTGCGAGGCGAGCGCTCTACCGCTGAGCCACAACCACAGCCCATTACTTTGTATTTTACTGTTTTCTTAAGTATATCGAGTCCTCCATAAACTGCAAATTTCTTGAGTAATTCCTGCTACTCATAGTTCGTATTTCTGTTATGGAAATCCCCTATGACAGCTAGGAATAGTACACTTTACATTCAATAACTAATTGCAATTGAACATAAATCCTTTTTGCATTTTTACATATTTTCCATCCTTCTTATTGCAATCTCTTGGAAAACCTTTTTTACCGCTTAGCTTTTTAAATGCTAAATCTGTCATATAAGATTTAGGAATAGACTCCGTTTTAAGATCACAAAATTCAGGGGACAAATCTGTGTTTGTTATTTATATACCTCTTTTTTTTTTAACCTTTATTTTACTTGTTTTTATTTTTATGTGGTGCCGGATCGAGCCCAGTGCCTCACACATGCTAGGCAAGCGCTCTACCACTGAGCCACAGCCCTGGCCCCTTATGTACCTCTTGTACAAAAGCTTTTAACTTTCCAACCTAAATAGGACTTGTGGGGTGGAGGTTTTATTTTTGTGTTTTGGTCCCACTTTTTAATTTTTTTATTCTTTCAGTACCTTTCCTAACTACCCATTTTTTATGAGTTCTCAGGTGCCCCTTCAAAACTTTACCTTAATCTCCATCTTTGTCAGCTTCTGTTGGTAGCCACCTCCAATGTTTCTGACACTTCCTCATTTTTAACTCCTAAATATTTTGCTCCTCTTTCAGGATAAAATCTTAGTAGTAGTTTTCATTTGATTTATGGGTTTGTCATCTAATCATCACACAAATAAATAACAATATACACCAAGAAGTTACAGTGTTTCTGGACTCTTTCAAAGCACTTATTTTTTTGCTCTTTATTTCACAGTTCTTGCCTCCAACTGGCATAGTACTGGAGATAGTTAACAACAGACTAGAAGTCTACTCTCAGATTTCTATGTTTAATTTTTTTTTTTGAGGTGCTGGGGATTGAACCCTGGGCCTCAGATGTACCGGGTAAATGTTTACCACTAAGATCCTGTCTTGAAAAATAATAATCTTTAACAATAGCAAAGACATTACAAGTTAAATAGTATATTTTGTGAAAATTAATAATATTTTCCAAAACAAATAGTGATAGGAGTAGAATTAATCTCTTTTAATGTCTTTTTAAATGGTGTATGGATTCTTATATCTGCTTCTTCACTCAATCTCTCACTTTTGCTCAGTGTCCCCTGCTCTAGAAGTGTACTTCCTATTGCTCTTCACTTTCACTTTAATCAGAAAGTTTTCTATAAGAATCCAAAAGTAAGGTGAATAAAAATGAGAAAATGGGAAAAAGGAGAAAATAATATGGCTTATTTCAAGACCAAGTTGGAAGAGTGACATAGATATCGCTCCCTTCTAAAAGTCTGAAAAACTAAAAATGCATTTTTAAACAGTGCTAGCAAACAGAAGAGTGCAATTAGTGGATCAGAAATTTAAGGAATTGCTGGAAAATAATGAATTAGGAAGACCAAGGCCTAAAAAAAGTATAGCAGAATTTAAGGTTATTCTTGTCCATTACAGTGAAACAAGGGGGGAGAAAAATAAAGACAGCACTGCTTAGGAATAAAGAATCATGAAATTCTTTACCCCAGAGAAAGTAGTTTTCATTTTTGGTAATTGTAGAGGTCCTCAGCTGGTCTGCAATCTCCCTCTTCATTTACTCCAAAGGAAGTGCTGCCTGTTTTGCAACTATCATTGAGTGTTATTAATATTATCAGTTTCTAAATTATCTTGAGCCTTTTTTGATTTACTGAGATGAAATATGGAGATATAAGAGAAGCCATCAGATTTTTTTCTTTGAAACACACTCTTCTTCATTAGCATAACAACATCCTTGATTCTAATTACCGCATACCTTCATGATTGCAACAGCTATGAGATAGTCTTAATTATTCTAAATATGGCTATTATTAGGTTCATGTCCTTAAATATCATTATCATTTCCCCAATCACTAATCGAGTGGCTCCTTATCTCCTATGAAAACAAATTTAAACTTCTCTGCTTGCCTTTTATTCTTGTTTTCCTTAAAAATTAATATAAATTATAAGAGATGATAAAAATTTATAATCTAGACATATATGTAAAAAAACCTGACCCCCAAATGCTATTAAATTGTTGGGAGAAAATTCCCCAAATTCTGTAATTTCTCCAAGTCTTGTGGCAGATTTTTGAGATTATCTCTTCAATGATGTTTTATCTACTTTCAGGGCAGGTTTGTTCAAGCAGGACAATAACAATAAAGCCTTGCCAGGTGAGGTGACGTGCCAGTAATCCTGGAGAGGGAGGCTGAGATAGGAGGATTGCAAGTTCAAGGCCTCAGCAACTTAGACATATCTCAAAATAAAAATAAAAAGGACTGGGGATGTGACTCAGTGGCTAAGCACCCCTGGGTTCAATCCCTAGTCCAAAAAAAAAAGGCCTCACCTTGGGACAAGATTGAGCAAAGACTGGGGTTTCCTAAACTTGGAGTTCCTCTACTAGGATGCAAATGGACCTGTGTGAACAACATTTACTCAGCTCCCACCACACCACAGTATTGGGTGAGGGGAGGAAGAGAACATGAAGTTCATGCTTGTCATTAAGTAATAAAGGCTTTTGTTTCTGATCTGGGAGTCTAGTTTTTTTTTTTTTTTTTTTTTTT
>NW_025999914.1:279859-291723 GCF_001458135.2 Marmota marmota marmota | reverse complement strand
CTTTCCGCAGCACTAAGTCCTGATGAATCCAAATTTAAAAAGTTTAGAGTAAAAAGCGTTATTTTAAGTTTATCTTTGGGGGATATATACCCCCTTCCAATTCCCTCTTTTTGCTTTAATAAGTATGTTTTAATAGTTTGATGAGCTCTTTCAACTATGCCTTGTCCCTGTGGATTGTATAGGATTCCTGTTATATGAGTAATACCAAATGATGAGCAAAATTGTTTAAAAGAGGTAGAGGTATAGCCAGGACCATTATCGTTTTTTAACTATTTAGGAACGCCCACAGTGGCAAAATTTTGTAAGCAATGAGCTATAACATCTTTAGTTTTTTTCTCCGGCATGAAGGGAGCCCATCAAAAATCCGGAAGAAGTATCGACTGTAACATGTAAATATTTTAATTTTCCAAATTGTCATACCTACTTGGCTAATGGCTCCCAGCAGCAGCCCTTGACATATGCAGATGTTTCATATAGTTCCTTCAGAAAAAGCGGTTTCACTTGTCACTTAGCTAAATTAATCCATCAGAATCTTCTCTTTACTGTTATAGTCTCAATTCCTTCTCCCTAGATCTGTCTTCACTCATCCAAGTAAGTACTTATCAAGTGCTAAATGATATGAGAGGATTGGGGTGAGCACATATTAACTAGTCAATCTCTTGCAGTCTTATTAGTTTCTTCTTTATCCATGTCCTCACTTGTTTCATACATACTCCAGAAAAGTAGAAGGTGGCTAATTAGTCCCATTTGTCTAACATGAGTGTGATAGCAGAAATGTCCAGACTTTTTATGTGAAGTCATTCTATATGAAACAGACACCACATTATTATCGTGATTTGGAAGGTTAAAAACAATTATCTTAGGGCCCTAACTGAAGAGTGGTGGGATCAGAATTTGGAGAGGTTAAAAAAAATTGTCCTAGGCCCTAACTGAAGAGTGGTGGGATCAAAATTTTAACCTAGGTTTAAAGGATTCTATTGCTGGACCTCTTTGAAAGCAAATCAAAGACAATACCATAAATAAATAAATAAATAAATAAATAAGCCTCAGAGGATCAGGGATGCTTTTTATTAAGCAGCGAAGGGACACATTATCAAGGGGAAAATGGCACATGGCTACAACAAGAGTCTGAGTTTTATAGGGGTTTAGCAAGGCCACATCATAGGAGGAGTTTATCAGATACTTTTAGCAGGCAGGGGAACTTGGCAGATAAGGGAAATTGCTAAAGGTCAGAATCCTCAGTTTCCTTCCCCCCCATTCTGCCCCAGGGATTATAAATTTCCACCTCCTTCATTCTTCACCCTTTCAATCTTGGTCTTTTTCCTTAAGGTTCAGAAAAACTCAAATCTCCACAAGTGTCAGCTTACAGTGGGCAGGGAATCAGCAAGTACTGACACTGCGGTTATCATGGGTGTCGAGTTCTGCTGCCTTACATGTTGAAGTTTGAACATTAGGGAAACATGCTAAGGCAAGCATATAAATAAGGCAAGCATATAAATAAAGCATGGTTTATTTAAAAAGGGTAACAAAGACTTCTCCTGGGAGGGAGAAGGGGTCCATAGCTGGTATCCTGGTATTCCTAGAATTTGCTTTTTTATGTCTTAGGCTTCCTTTGTCCTCCTGCCCTCTTCCCCTTATCTTTCTCCTCTCTGAATAGGTGCCTAGGCCCAGGAATGCTCAGTGGAATGGCCCAAAGGTGGAAAACAGGTGGACTGAAGAGGGAAGGCAGAATGGTGCAGCCCAGGGCACATTAACAAACTTATAACTCCCTGTAGGGATGTTACCTTAGCAACAGGTTGGAGCTGGGGCAGGTTCTTGATAAGGGTGGAGGAAGGGCTCTGAAGGAATTAACATTTCAATCCCTCAGAGGATAGTCTCCAACTTCCCAGACTCACTCAAAATTGGCCTCCTGGATCTTACTTGACTAGATTTAACTATACTGACTGCCTGTCTAATTCTGGCTTCAGTACCATCAACAGCTGCCGCAGTCCAGTCCGGCTGCAGCAAAATAACCGGGGGTGGGGAGGGTGGGGTGACGAACAACTTGCATAGATTGATACAGCAGGAGTGGGAGCCATTTATTGTAGGACAGGAGGGGTATATATATCTTACGAACAGCTTATCTCAATTAACATAAACTAGATACAGCAGTCAACCAATAAGGAATCTCCACACTTAATGGCTTGCTGGCGTTACTTCACAAACCACTCCCTCTGGCAAAATGCCAGGCGCCATCTTGACTTGTTTACAGACACTAACAAACAGCAAGATATTAAATAGGAACACTTCTCAGTGCCCCTCTCCCGTCTGATCAAAGTCGCAAACATCCCAGTTTGATCTTGTGGGAGTAAGGCGCTGGTCCACCTGGGTGGACTAAAACAGTGGAACCCTCTCTTCTATGTGCTTAGTAGATTGCATCTCTCAGGAGGCAGGAGTTCTGTAAGACCACTCCTCTACCTAGAGACTCCCTCAGCTTAAAGCCCGCTGGGTGCCTGGGCCTGCTGGCCTCTAGTGTTGGGAAGTTGCAGGCTGGGAAGCCAAGTTCTGAGAGAAGGGAGGATAGGAAACCACCATTCATGGCAGATGTGAGATCCCCCAACCCTCACCTCACATTTTTAAAGTACGGCCTGGCTGTGGGGAAGTGAGTTTCCAGTCCCCGGAAAATTATTCCCCTCTTTATTTGTGTGGGGTGCCTTGGATTTCTTTCCAAGCCGGAACCCCAGTGTTTCGTTTCCGGAACTGGGAAAGGCCAATGCCCCTTTCTAGTTCTCTTGTTACCTTTATCCACTGCTGGTTGCTAATGGTTCCAGAGCTGCCCACTGAATTTAGGTGTGTAGTAGGCCTGCCTCCACAGCCTCAAAACCACAGGAAGAGGTCTGTCTGGTGAGTGTTGATATGAAGGAGAGGGCAAATGGTGTTCTCTGCCAGTGGATAGGCTGGACTGCCCGGTTTAGTGTTGGGGTTAGGTATTTAGGCAGCGGTTTAAAATTATGGTAACTGGTAATATACAGGTATTATCTAAAAACATAACAGCAGCCAGTGTGGTGGCACAGCCTGTCATCCCTCGTGAATTCAAAGCCAGCCTTAGCAACAGTGAGTTGCTAAGCAACTCAGTGAGACCTTCTCTGAATAAAAATACAAAATAGGGCTGGGGATGTGGCTCAGTGGTTGAGTGCCTTTGAGTTCAATCCCTAGAATTCAAAATCAAGACAGGACAGGAGAGGACAACAAAATACACAACACCACCAAACAAAACCAACCAAACAAAAACCCATAACAGCAACAATGCAGTAAGTTCATGAAGGTCAAACACCAGTTAACTGTTTTAAGTAACTTTAAGGAGAATAAAATGACCTAACGGAGCTCAGGAGCTATTGTGTTCACCTTTGTATGACCTGTATCTGCCAATATATTAGAATTACCTGTCTCCCTGTTCTAGCTTACCCTCTCTCTTCCTTATTTTTTCTTTTCTTATGTCCTTTTTTTATTCCCCTTTTCTTCTGTTCCTTTTTTACTCTATCTTGTTTTCTTTCTCTTTGTTAGTGCCCCTTTGCACCACCTACAGCCCTCTCCCCCAATACTCATCTATTTTATCTATCCGTAACTATTGGCTCCTGCTGTGCTTTGCCCCTCAAAGATTCATGTTCTGGAACCTGAATCCCAGTGTGGCAGTGTTGAGACTGTAGGACCTTTAAGATGTGGGACCTACTGGAAGGTAATTAGGTCATGTGGGCTCTATCCTCTTGAATGGATTAATGCTTTTTTTTTTTTTTTGGTACTGGGGATTGAACCTAGGGGCACTGAACCCTTTGAGACACATTCCCAGTCTTTTTAATTTTATTTTGAGACAGGGTCTCACTAAATTTCTTAGGGCCCAGCCAAGTTGCTGAAGCTGGCTTTGAACTGTTGATCCTCCTGCCTCAACATCCCAAACTGTTAGGATTACAGACATACACCACAATGCCTGGATTAATGCTGTGTTTTGAGGGTGGGTCAGGCCCCTGAGATGGATGAGTTTTTGAGAAAGTGGATTGTTAAAAAGGAATGTTATGTGTTGGTTCCTTCTGCCTCCTAGTGTTGTGATGTAGTAAGGAGGCCCTTACCAGGACACAGGCATAATGCTATTAGGACCCATCAAAACTGTGAGCCTAATAAGCTTATCTGCTTTATAAATTACCTAGTTTCAGTTATTTAGTTATAGCAAAACAAAATTGACTAAAACAGCTCACTGAATGCAGAATTACCAGTTTTCCACAAATGTCCTCTGGGTCTAATAAGAGAGCTGCCCCCCATATTTCCTACAGCTGCCTCTTATAGTCCTATTCCTGAAAACTACAAAATACAAATTCTTGCCTCTTCTCTCCCCGAAGATGGTAGAAACAACAACACAAATGCTTCTAACACAGCTCTTTGAGACTGCCCTTCATGTTAAAGTTTCTTTTAGTGCTGTTCGTCTGTTAGAACCTAGTGATTTATGATTACAGTTTCTGACATATATATATTCTTTTCCAATCACTATAGTAGTGACTGAACTCAGTGCTATTCTTTCCAATGGATTGTACCCTCACCAGTTTCTTCTGTGGGTTTCTACAAACTTCCTAGTAAATTGTTTGTTTCTCCAGATCTCCTTTGAGTTTATGCCTCCTTTGCATACAGTGATTCCAGATCCACTGACCTTTCTTCTGTTGCTTATATTACTCCAATGACTCTGGCCCCACAACAGTCTGCCCCTCCCTGACTTACCATTACCTATCTGGTCAATACTAGAACAAACCTGAGGGGGACACTATGGGTAATTTGGAATCCACAGCAAACCTAAAAGGGGTAACATGGTTGTAATGCTCCAAACTGCTCTTCATTGGGCCTTTAAGGGTATAAAAGACTAGAAAAATTCTTTTGTATATAACAGGTATTCAAAACTACTAGATGAATTCAATGTACTATCATATAGAAGATGATAAATAAAAATCAGTCTGTCATGTCTTTGGTAATTTTAGGAAACCTAATCTTGTAGTAGTCAAGAGCATCTTTCTTCTTATTGCAGAAGCCTCTCTAAATTTGAGGACAGCTAAGATCAGAAACATGAGTTTCCCCTATAAAGACTGTAAATAGCTTCCAAGAATTATAGTGTGTCTCAGCAAGACTAAAGGTAAAAGGAAAGAGCTATTATTCAATAAACACCTTATTTTACTTTAAAAATAAGAATGTTTCTAATCCTAGAGATTTTGTAATAGTTTCCTTTAGGACTGTTGAGAAATACTTTTCTCAATTGTTTCAAATGCTTTGAAATATTTCTCAATTATAGTAAATCATAAAACAAGTATTAGTGTGAAACTGAACATTTTTTAAAAACTATCAGTTGATAATATGACATTGAAAGCAAACATATATATATATATATTTGTGTTCCAAATACACAAAAACTCAGTTTATGGTCTTACAAGGTATGCATAAAGATTCATCTTCCTATTGTACAAGGCATAAAAATGATTCTGGTGGTTTTCCTTTCTCAAATATAATGCAAGAATGAAAAGTGATTAATTAATATTGTTAACAAAGGATTTAAAGAGATAGATCACCTTTTTCTTGATATTTTTAGTGATGATGATTACTAGAAAGTCAAGAAACCAGAGGTTTGGGCAGTTTGATGGTGGTATGAATTTGAATGTGCTGGGCCTGTCCTACTATGAAATTCTCAAATTAGGGATGGAAATTTGTTGCAAGTCCATTCAGAAGTCTAAAGAAAAAAGTCTGGATTATTCATGATCTTCAAGCATTGGTATCCTGAGAGTCCTAGATTCTCATTAGTGTAAGGCGTATTACAAGGGATCCTTTTCAGAGGTAGGGTAGTAATTTAAACTTTCAATTGAGATCAGATTACTAGATTATATTTACTTTAATAATTATCTTACTCTAATTATAATATACTTTTTTAAGGCTGAAAAAATTCTGTATATGATTATTACTGTTTATTTTTATTTTTGTTGTGTTGGGGATTGAACCCAGGGCCTTGTGCATGTGAGGCAAGCACTCTATCAATTGAGCTATATTGCCAGCCCCACTTTTTTATTTTTAGAGAAAGGGTCTCAATAAGTTGCTCAGGCTGGCCTTGAGCTTGTAATCCTCCTGCTTCAGCCTCCTGAGTCACCAGGATTATAGCCACATACCACCATGCTGGCTACTATTATTTTCTCTAGGGATGACTCCTGTTGCTATTGCAGCCTCCATAGGTGTCTCTTTAGCTTCCTTAAATTCATAATCACACATTGTCAAGGCTGGAAGATATCTTAATAGTGATTGATTTAGACAGCAATATCCTTTAGAACATTCTACAATGATAAAAATGATTTAAAAAATCTATATTTGTGCTGTTTATTATAGTAGCTATTACCACTGAGTATCCTGTATTTAAAATTCTTGGAACCAGATGGATTTTTTAAAAAAATATATTTGCATGTAGGTAATGTACTATTTGGGGATGGGATTCAAGTCTAAACATAACATAAAATTCAGCTACATTTCACATATACTTTATATACATAGCCTGAAGGTAACTTTATACAATATTTTAAATAATTTTGTGCAGAAAATAAAGTTTGTGTATAGCAACTAAAGGCCTGGAAGGGTCTTTTTTCCCTTGGGGATGTTGAATAAACTATGTGTTTATGCCTGCATTTTCATTGCCACCCCAACACATAAAATCAGGTGTGCAATTTTCTACTTGTGGGGTCATGCTGGTGTTCAGAAAGTTTTAGATTCTGGATATTCAACCTGAAATGTGGCTAATGTCATTGAGAAATGGCACTTTCCATTGTACTTGAGTTAAAGTTTAAATTTATATAGCCACATGTAGATACTATCTACCATATTGAATAATACAATTCTAGACTAACTTACTCCCATCTCCCTCAGTGATCAATGAACTGAGATCAAGAAGTGATTTATTCAATCTCCTGTTCTGAAAAGGGGTGAGAAGTGATTTATTCAAAGTTACAGGTCCCTAACCCCACTTCCTAGTAGTTTCTGTCGATTACTTCCTGTTTTCCCCACACCTTAATGTTTCCCTCAGCCTTCTGTCTTTTTTGATGGCTTTCTATTTTTTATCACTTCCATAAAATGATCATATTTCCTACTTCAAGGTAAAGAAGGGATTATTATTTAGGCCATTATACCAGTTTTTATCTATTTTAACTTGTCAAAATATAGCTGGTGGGTCTCTGTTATTATGTAGGGGAAATGAATTCAGAGAAAAATGCGAATGAAAAATGAATTCAGAGAAAAATTGCCTAATGTCATACACTGAATGGGTAAGTAAAAGGGAACTAGAATAGAGAGGAATTCACTTTTAACTAGAAAATATCAGTCTTGGGCTACAAATACACAGTGTTGTCATCAGGCAAGGCTTTCTGAAATAACTCAATTCCTCCCCGAAACTGAACTTAGAAATAAACGGATATTTTATACTGATATATTCTCTGGGTCCAGAGAAGCTTTTTAAATGATGATTGAAACTTTGCCCACATTAAGGAAATTTATAAGGTATCTAAGGTAACATTCTCTGTAACTAATTATGCCTGAGCATCTAAATAACTTTTGTTACTTCCACCATATTATTAGAGCTTATTTGCTATATGAATTCTTTGATGTCTAATAAAAATTGAACTTACATGGAAGGGCCTTCCACATTCATCACACTGAATAATACCACTAAAATCTTTCCCACAGTCTTTACATTTTTACGGTTTTACTCCAAGGTGTACTCTATGATGTCCCATAAGATGTGAGAGTTGAATGAAGGCTTTTCCACATTCATCACACTTATAGGGCTTCTCTCCAGTGTGAATTCTCCTGTGTTTATTAAGAGCTGAGCTTTGACTAAAACTTTTTCCACATTAATCACATTTATATTTTCTTCTTTCCCTTTGTTGACAGTTTAACCTACACTCATTTTCAGAAGCATCTTTGGATTCAGGTTGCTGAGGAAGATCTTTGCTAAATCTGTCATTTATTTCCCCAAGGAATTCCATATCTTTGGGCATATCATCTTTCTGGGATAATTCTTCATTCTCAGTCTTGGTTTTGTCACCTGTAACAAATAGTACACAAACAGATCCTAGTCTAAGTTTGAAAAACAAAAGCCTATGGTAGAAAATATGTAAACATTATGAATGTATTACAAAATAATGAGAAGTCATAACACATATAGCACATATTTAGTACCATTTTGGTTTCGGTACTATCATATTATATAGTTATAATCTAAGAAAGAATTAGAAGAAGCCAGTAAGGAAGACAGCAGCAGCATAAGTGATTTGAGAGTAGATTGAGAGAGAAAGGCATAAATGTTGATCAAGGGACTACTTGAAGATCCTTTCCAAAGGTAGAGTGGTAAATGTTTATGTGTGGGACTACAAATATGCCAAGGATAATGAAGGGAGACAGACTGGAGAATGGAGATGGTGAGGGAGGTAAAATTTCCATTGAAACATGTAGGGCCTGAAACAGGTGGTAAGTGAGAGAAAAAGTGAGTAATACTGACTGGAGAGGAAAATAAGATGTGGGGTGTGAGAGGAATATAATGAAAATATAAGAATATAATGAATCCTCCAAGAAAGAGCATGTATAGAGGATAATTAGTTGGAAACAGAGTGAAAAGCATGCAGGTCAGGGTATATAAAAGGAAAATAAGCAGGAAGTAGTGGCAGATGCTAAAGTATGTGCTGGGTTGACTTTTTTCCTGAAACTGATATCTTCACTATCGTCTTCTCCTGCCTAAATCCTAGCTTGATAGTTTCTAACTTTATTGTGCATCAGTCTTACTTGAAATGCTTATTAAAACTCAGATGACTGAGGTTCTCCTACCCACTAGCTTCTGAATTGGTAGTCTAGGTAGAACCCAAGAATTTGCATTTTTAGTAAGTTTCCTGCAAAGATGCATACTGATGATCCAGGGATCACACTTTGAGAAACACTGCCCTTCCCCTTATTCAAGGGCCATCTCAAATACTGTCTCTTTTGGGAAGTCTTCCCTAATCTCCCCAAGTAGATGTGTTGTCTTTCTTTTCTTAATCCTCATGTTCTCAACCCCAGACTGAGTGTAGAACTTGACCCACAGCAAGTATCAAATAAATATTTGAGTTGAATTTTTAAATAAAATGGTTGTGTTGATGATTTGAAGGGGCACCTACTTTGTCATGCTGAACCACTATCTCCCCAACTCACAGCCAGGACCATCTTCCAGTGTTATTGTGGCACATGTAATAACAAGAGTCCTTATCAGATAATTCCAGATAGGTTCCAGCTTTGCTGGTCACTGAGATGAAGATAAGTCCACAAATATTAATTGATAACTATGTGTATTAGCTCTCTGACAGTCTATGAGGAAAAGAACAGGGTTGACACTCTGGTTGATACATTGTATCAGGGTTGATAAATTGCTGACTGCAAACTGGTGCAAACACCCTGTATGGAGATTCCTCAAAAGACTAGGAATGGAACTACCCAACTATCCAAAGCCCTGCTTATCCAAAAAATTAAAAATCAGCATATTACAGTGCACAACTGTTACCGCTGTTGACCGGTGACGAGTCCTTGCTTCCCCAATGTTGAAGAATAACACCAGAGAGCACGCCGAGGCAAGGTCAGAGTAGAAATTAGAAGTTTATTAAAGGACAGCAGAAAAGACTTCTCCCGGAGGAAGAAGGGGACCCAAGAGGTGGAATCCAGTTGGCGGGCAAATGTGTTTCCCTTTTTATAGGTTTGGTGATGGAATGTAGGTTGGAAGGCCTGAGGGGTGGGACACAGGTGGGCCAAAAAAGTAATCTGGTCAGGAAGGACTTCTGAGTCAGCACCTTTTTGCTGGGGGCTGTTCATTAACATTTCTTTGAGGTGGACTTTGGCCTAGGGCCTTTTGGGACTTCATTAACATTCCATGAGTTGTCCTGTGTTTTCCCCAGTCATTCTCCGCAGGGTCTCCATTTTAGATTTCACTCGATATTAGACCCGATTTACCTAACTACACTGACTACCTAATTTTAAATCTGGCTTCACAACCACATCAATGTGTACAGTAGCTCAATTCACAACAGCTAAGCTATGGAACCAACCTAGAGGCTCTTCAATAGATGAATGGATAAAGAAATTGTGGTATATATACACAATGGAATATCACTCAGCAACAAAGAAGAATGCCTTTATGACATTTGCAAATAAATGGATAGACCCAGAAACAATCATGCTAAGTGAAATAAGCAAGTCTCAAAAAACCAGTTTGAATGTTTTTGCTGGTTATGTGGAAGCTAACCGACAATAAGGGGGAAAAGGGAAAGAAAAGATATTCAGTACATTAAACAAAGGGGCATAAAGGGAAGGGAGGAGGTAAAGAAAAAAGAGTGGAATGGATCCAAAATAATTATCCTACGTACTCATATGAATACACCACAGTGAATCCCATCATCCTGTACATCCATAAGAATGGAGTCCTAACTAGAATAAGATATATTACATGCTTATACAATTATATCAAAATGGATTCTACTGTCATGTATAAAAAGAACCAATAAAAAGGACAATATTGAATATTTTTTAAATTTTTAAACTATTTTTTAGTTGTAGTTGGACACAACACCTTTATTTCACTTATTTATTTTTATGTGGTGCTGAGGATGGAACCCAGGGTCTCACACATGTGAGGTGAGCGCTCTTCCACTGAGCCACAACCCCAGCCACTAGTGTTGAATATTGAGTGATATAAAACTGGAACAGAGTTGAGTTTGACATTTCTTAACACTAATAGAAAAAGTCAGTGTTACAGCATATTCAGAAAAGATCCCATTTATTTTTTGGTAGTGGGGATTGAATTGAGAGGTGCTTAGCCATTGAACTACATCCCTAACCCCTTTGATATTTTATTTAAAGACAGGGTCTCACTAAATTGCTTAGGGCCTTGTAAGTTGTTAAGGCTGGCTTTGAACTCTCAATCCTTGAAATACTTTAAAATGTGTTACAAAAAATTGTTAAGATACTTAGGTATCTAAGTTCTCTGTCATTTATAAAGATCATTCTATATAAAATGACTATTATTGTAATTCTCAGTTATTTATACATGGAAATGACTCCTACTACCCTAGCCAATAGCCAGTAGTAATACTGTCTTGTTGATTTGTATACAATAAATAAAGAAATAAAATAATACTGCATTAAAGTACTGTAGTATTCTTTCTATTCAACAGTAAA
Organism: Marmota marmota marmota; assembly: GCF_001458135.2. Classification (NCBI taxonomy): domain Eukaryota; kingdom Metazoa; phylum Chordata; class Mammalia; order Rodentia; family Sciuridae; genus Marmota; species Marmota marmota. The sequence continues at coordinate 280,488 of NW_025999914.1, read as the reverse complement.
TTTATTTTTAAAATATACTGGCTTTTTGGTACAATATCATAATGGTTTTAAAAAACTGGTCTGGATTAGTAAGCATGAGACCCAGGTTCTGATTCTAATCTCAGTTCTTCCTGTAACTACTTATGGAAACTTGGACAAGCCACTATGGGTAAAAGCCACTGTAAAATGAGGACATGGCATAAAAAACGATGAATTTATGTTATTATCAAGAAAGTGGTTGGAACTGGAGAACATCATACTAAGTGAAATAAGCCAGACTCAGAAAAAGTGTCATGTGTTTTCTCTTGTATGTGAAAGCTAGAGAGAAGAGAAGGAGAGAAACAAGATCTTGTGAAAATAACAGGGAGAAATTAGGATCAGGAGGAGGGAAGATAGGAGGGAAAAGGGAGGTAGTGGGGAATGATATATACCAAATTATGCTATGTGTAGGTATAAATATACTACAGTAAATATATTATAATTATAGTGTACCAGTAAAAGATTAACAAAGTGAGGTCTTGGACCAGACATTACATACTTTTAAAAAAGTTGAAAAGCACTTCTTGAAACATATGTGCCTTGATTTTTGCGGGATTTTTTCTTTTGTTGTTTTGCTTGTCTTTTTTTTTTTTTTTTTTTTTTTTTTTTTT
>NW_025999914.1:264293-278532 GCF_001458135.2 Marmota marmota marmota | reverse complement strand
TTTTTTTTTTTTTTTTTTTTTTTTTTTTTTTTTTTTTTTTTTTTTTTTTTTTGGTGGAAAGTGCGGAACTCAAAAATTGTGGAAGGTTACTGGTGGTATAACTTGGAAAAAAGTCACACGTGTAATGTTCAATATAGACAAAATGGACTTCCTTAAGAATTCTCAGGCTTCACATAATACCTAGATTTCATGAAGCCTCATATTTTAATTATATAGTATTCCCTTTCAAGGTGACTTTGGTAGCAGCATATGTGCAGGCTTCTTCAATTTTGTATTTTTCTGGATTTATGCTAACAGAAAGCAGAATGAAAACAGCCCAGAAGTATTAATGGAAAAGAAGAAGGAAAGATCATCTAGAATTTGAAGTGTTGAATAGATGAGCAATACAGTGTTCTACATGGTAGAATTTAATATGTTGACATGTAACACCATTATAATGAACTCTGTTATGAACAAATCCTGTTTCCTCCAAAATTGTATGACTCTTCAGAGAAAAGAGGCAAAGACTCAATATAGATAAGCTTTGTAAGGTAGTCTGTACCTTTTAGCTTCTGTCCTCTTCCCTAACTACTCTTGCTAAGGGTATTAATGTCTAAATGCCAAATTCTAAGGAATATTTATTGGTCTTTATCTTGTGTCCTATTAGTAGCATTAGCTCCTTCTGATCTCTCCTCCTGCCTGAAACTCCTCCTATGGCTTCAAGTAATAACATTCTTTTCTGCTTCTTTTACCTCTATTCTTTCTCTTTCACAGAATCCTTCCTCCACCTGAACTTTAAACAGTGGCATGCCTTAGGATTTTGTATGCAGTTCTCTTCTGTTTTTACATTATACCTTCTTTCTCCTCTACACCCATTTACTGGGGAGTGACTGCCAAATCTCTTTCTATACCTTTGTGCTAAATTCAGAACCATATTTTAAGCTGCATGGCTCACTGGATTTTATGTACACTAATTTTTAACAGGCACAGTTCACATAAAAATTGAATTCACTACCTTTAACTTTTCTTCACCCAAAATGGACATCTCTCTCTTAATTTTCCTCTCAACTACTGGCACTGTTTTTGACCCACAGGACCAAGTTACAAGCTTGGATAGTATTAAAACTATCCCCTCATATCTAATCAAATCTGTTCATTATACTTCATAAATATCTTTTGAATTTTTGGCTTCTTTTCCAGCCTTATTCCTACTTTGGTCCATCATTATCTATATTTGAGAGTGGTTCTTCCCCCATCCACTTCATGCTTATATTTTTTCTCCCTACTGTAGTTCTATGACACAATTACAGACTTGGAAGATAGGAAAAAAGAAAATAAGTCATCTCTTATTTTATCAAAATAAAATAAAAACTTGATACAACCACTGCCTACATACTTCCAATCCTTTTCTGTTATACAGGAACTTTAAAAAAATCCTTACTTCTTAAAATAGATTCTTATCATCTATGTTACCTACTTTTGTATTTAAAAGCATAAAACAGACCTCCTCCATCTATAGAGAAAGGGTAAGAGGCACTGGAAAGGATAGGTCTTGGGTAACTGGGACTTAAAATTTACTTGTTTTTTAGTGTAGCCTGTGGATACACTAGACAACTGGCTTGCAATTAGTGAGTTGGGATGGTGACTAAACCCGTTTAACTCACTAAGCTAATTTAAAACAACTCTATTGAACTAATAAATCCTTGCTCTCTTTTCCTTACATCTTTTAGCATGGTGTTATGTTGTAGACTGAGTTGTGTCCTCTCAAAAATTCATACATTGAAGCCCCAACCCTTAATGTGACTTCATTTGAGAAAAGGGCCTTTAATAAGGTAATTAAGGTTAAATGAAATCATAAGACAGGACTGTAACCCAACAGGACTGGTGTCCTCGTAAAAAGAAGAGATACCAGGAATGGTGTACAACAGAGAAAAGGCCAACTGAAGACACAGTGAGAAGTCTGCAAGTCAAAGAGAGAGGCATCATCAGAAATTAATGCTGATCTTGGACTTACAGCCTCCAAAACTATGAGACAATAAATTTCTGTCATTTAAACCACCCGGTCTATGGTATTTTTTTTTTTTTAAACGGCAGCTCTAGCTGATTAATAAGAAGAACCATGAATTCTCTTGTCCCCAAATGAAAACTTAAGAGAATCTGGAATTAGAATCATTAGATAACAACAGATAGAAGTGTAAGCTATTATTAACTTGAATGAGTATTTAAACCCTATATTCTACCCATTGGGTCAACTAGCAGCTTTTATATATATAGTGAAAAACTGAAATAATTCATTCTGTTTTGGGACGAGGGTAAAAAGAGGATAAAATTCCCCACTGTGAGGTAGAAGACAAAAGGGAAATCTTTAAAAGGAAAGGATAAAAATGAGGAAGTTGCACTCTGCTATGGTTTGTCCTCTTTGGAATTCATGTTGGGGTTTAATCCCCATTGTGAGGTATGCATAGTGTTTAGAGATAAAATCTTTGAAAGGTGATTAGGATTAAATGAGTTCATCAGAGTGGAGTCTTCATGATTGAATACCAGTAGCTTTATGAACAGAGGGAGAGAACCCAGATGACACACACATGTTCCTTGTCCATTGACATGTGATGTCTTGTGTTACCTTGGGACTCTGCCAGTAAGAAGGCACTCACTAGGTGCTGCAGTCCGGCTGCAGCAAAATAACTGGGGGGTGACGAACAACTTGTGTACATTGATACAGCAGGAGTGGAAGCCGTTTATTGTAGGACCACAGAGGTATTTATACATTCCACACAGCTTATCTTAATTAACATAAAATAGATACAGCAGTCAACCAATAAGGAATCTCCACACTTAATGGCTCGCTGGCATTACTTCACAAACCATTCCCTCTGGCAAAATGCCAGGCGCCACCCTGTGGTGAGCCGTTTCTGCCGTTTATGCAAATTATGGTCACCATTACATGATGGCGCTGGCTCCGCTGTGGTCTGTGACAAACAACTCCTTGTTTGGGAGAGTTGGCACATGACTTTTCATCACTCTATGAGAAAGCTCCACGTGGCTGCTTTGCATTGGGGCTTGAGATGCTTTATTAAGGCTGGGAGGGGCATCCGAAGGAGGAAAACTGAAGAGGAGAACTGAAGAGAAGAACTGTCAGGGGCCTGAATAAACTGCTGAAAGAAGATTCCTGAGTGTTGCGTCTTCCTTGCGGGCAAGGGGGCGCTACACCACCCAGACTTGTTTACAGACTCTAACATTTGCCAGGCGCCATCCTGACTTGTTTACAGACTCTAACAACTAGGTGCAGCCCTAGACCCTGACCAGAACTGAGAGCAAAAATAAACTTCTTATGTTGATTACATATCTAGCCTATGGTATTGCTAGCAATCGAAAATGGACTAAGTTACCTCAAACCTAAGAAACCATCTCTTCTCTCATATACAAAGAACTGGCTCCTTACCATTCCTATGTAGCTTCCCAAGTTCGAGTTCCAGCTGGGTCTTCTTGGGATGAAGCTGGACAGTCTGCAATTCACTTGGCATTCCAAAGGGGGCCAACCTGTCCAAGAGTATGTCCTGTCTTTCTGAATTAGCTGGACCTGGGAACAATGAAGTATGATTAGGCTTATCATAGATAGATTTTGTGACAACTGAAAAAACTTCAAATAAAGGGTCTTATAAAGCATCTGTAAGGGCTAGGATCATAGAAAACTGGTCAAATTTTTATCATTGGTCCAAGAAAAATGAAAAAAAATCCTGTCTTCTCCCATTGATCACACAGAAGTCCAGGATTATAATTTTGGGATTTGGAAGATGTCTAAAAAAATCACCTAGCCCAACTATAGCAATGGGGGCATTTCTTCTATAACCATGCTATTCAATATAGTAGCCACTAGCAAAATGTGCTTGAGTAAAGTTGAGTATAAATGGAGATAGACTAAGTATAAAATACATACCAAATTTCAAAAACAATACTAAAAAATCTAAAATACCATGTCTTACATTGATTACATACTTTGGGTTAAATAAAACATTTAATTTTACCTGTTTTTATTTTTAAATAAAATTATTATTAAATAATTCTGTTCCCACTAGGAAATTTAAAATTATATATCTGGCTCACATTAGAGTTGTTGAACAGTGCTGTTCTACAATGTTCTTAACAAATCTACTTGAATCTTTTTCAATACTTCTGTGGAAAGGGAGTGTCTCTCCCAGTTTAGTTATAGGTAGTTTTAAATGTTAGAAAAATCTTGTTTCTTTCAGATGCCTATTTGCCTTCCTATAACTTCTCACTGATCCTAGCCTTCTAAACTAAAACAGAATCCGTCTAGTGTTGTCTTTTCTTTTTACTCAGTTATATTTTATCTATTGACATAGTTATGTCCCTCACTAAGTCTTGTTCTTTTCTAGGGTACACATTTTGAATTATGTTCAGGTATTTCTTTCATATGACTTTTGTTTTGACTTGGTCTGTATACACTGATCAGTCTAATGACTGTCTCATCACACCTGCTTTTGGGGCTCATCAAGCTCTCTTTCCAAATCCTCCAGCACAGTTACTGCCTCCTCTCTAGTCTCTGGATGGTGTGCCTGCATCCATTCTTGCAGGTCTACAGGAAGAATGCTCAGGAACTGTTCTAGCACCAACAAGTCTAAAATCTGCTCCTTGGTGTGACATTCTGGCCTTAACCACTGGCGGCAGAGCCTCCAAAGCTGGGTAAGAGCTTCACAGAGTCCAGGCGCACCCTGATAGCAGAGCTTTCTGAAGTGCTGTCTGAAGAGTTCTCTACTACAATGACTAAACTTCTTGAGATGGAGTCCTGTTCCCAATAATGGTTCTCTGCTTTAATCATAAGTCCTTTTTGTTCTTTAGGTTCCAGGGCTGAAGCCATTTTGTGCTTTACCAGGACATTAATACTTTATCTGGGATTGATTCAAGGACAATCTCTTAGGATTTTGCTTCAAAGACACTCCCAAGGCATAAAAAATTGTTACCATAGAGAAATGACAAAAACTGTTGCAATGATAAACACACCAGAGCTGAGTCAGAAAAAAAAAATGTCTTATAAGTGGCTATAAGAAAAACAAAACAAAACAGAAAAGCAGGGACAGGATTTGAATGTGTGCTCTACCATGCAATTTAGAGAAAATTAGTTACCTAGATAGACTAGAGTTTAACTAGAGGTACATTTTACATGTATGTAAAATGATGCTGCTCACTGAGTTAATGTATGGAGTAAATGACAAAGGTTTGCCCTAGCAAGGCAGCTTGTAATCATGGAAGTAACACTAAGTATTAACAGTTTTGTTAAAAGGCTTTTCCATTCCACATCTAAGATGCATGGGTTTACTTGTGTCCCCAGGATTGGTTGTGGAGGTCATGTGCCAACCCAGGAATGGGGTCTAATGGATGTCTCCATGAGAGGAACCTGCAACCTGTGACATTCCACCCCAGGACCGCTTGGAGGGTCGCCCTAAATCATCAATTGTAGATCTTTTGGGGATGGGGGTAGGACAATGGCAGTGCATAGCGCCCACGACAGGGAGTTGTGGGAAGGGGAATGCTGCTGACTACAGCTGTGCTATTCCTTACTCTTTTCCACCTGGGGGTCTGGAAATACTCACCTCGCATGTGGACAGGAACAAGGGAAGCAGCTGACACCCCTAAACCGCCTGAACAAAGGCTACACTCAGACTAGTTAGTGACCCGTGGCGACCATCAGGTATTTCTGGATCGCTCTAGGAAGCTTTGCCTTGGGGGTAGCTTCACAGCTTCTCTCCTCCGCTATAGCCTGTGGAGGACCTGTTTCAGTACCTCTATTGATGGGCCTGCGGGGCCACAGGCACGACGTCTGGTACTTAAAAACAAAACAATACTCCAAACCAACTTTTTCTCCCTCTAGAGAATTTTTCGGCTTAGTTATTAAGTAATGTAAATAACTAGTGCATTCACATAAATTTATTTATTTATTATTTTTTTTATTGGTTGTTCAAAACATTACAAAACTCTTGACATATTTCATACATTAGATTCAAGTGGGTTATGAACTCCCATTTTTACCCCAAATACAGATTGCAAAATTACATAAATTTATTAAAAAGAATAAATGTCCCTTGGCATATAGTTTTGACAACAAATATTTCTCAAGTCTTGTACATCTTTCCATAAACACATATTACACTCGCCATGTACCTGCTACACAAATTGTAACATATCTATACCTTGTTTATTTTTCCTCCTAACAGTTGACCTTGAACATGAAGGTTCTCCTGAATCTTGCTTTAAAAAAATTTTTAAAACTCTATAGTATTCAATTGTTTATGTACCATAATTTATTAATAGCTATTTCATTGGTGGTTATGTAGATTGCTTCCGATTTTTCTTTTTCAAATGCTGCCACAATAAATTATTGTGAATATACACCATTTCCTGTGCATAAAAACATATTCATAGTCTATACACTTAGAGAATTACTAGATCATAGAGTAGGGATATACTTTGGTAAGTGCCAAGTCAGCAATCACAGAACCCACTGGTGATGTTGTTTTTCACCTATACTTGTCAACATAATGTTATATTTTGATCTTTGCCTAACTGATGAGTGAAAAATACTGTCTTCATTTTGTCCTCCTTTCCCCCCTTCTTTCCACAAATCTATGCCAGGCACTATTCCAGAAACTGGAACTATACTTTTGAGCAAAACATTGCCCTTGTTTTCATTGAATTTGTAGCCTGTTGGAGTCACAATGAGGCAAATTGCCAGAGTGACTCTATCTTGTGCAAACATTTTGTGGGAAGTAGCACATGGGGAGAAGTTTACATTAGGTTAAAAAAGTTATGAATAGAGAGAGAGAATATGTGCTGCACATAGCAAATAGTTTTCTGAGTTCTGCAAACAAACATTCCAGGAAGTTAGAACAATGTCCCAGGGAGGAAGTCATTAGTTAGAAAATATTAACATATTATACTGATTAAAATAATAGAGGTTCTCCTTGCTAGAACTTGCTTATGTTAGTAAAAGGATGAGGAGCAAAACTCAAAGGAGATTGGCTCACTCATGGTTTAAATGACTACATAACTTATTTTTCTTTTTTAAAATTTGTTCTTTTTTAAAAAAATATACAACAGTAGAGAATATTTGGATATACTATACATACATGGATTGTAAATTCCCATTCTTGTATGAATTAATTTTTTTTCATTGCCATGGCAATCCATGAGGTAGTTTATCTTTGTGTGAATACCATGACAATAGTTGAGTGTGTATGTGAGATGAGAGGTAGGAAAGAAACAAGAAAAATGGTGTATTAGATGGTGGATGTTAGTTCTAAGAAGAAAATAAAGGAACTAGGGAATTTTAGGGTGAGATTGAAGTAATGTAATCTAAACAAGATACTCACAGATGACTTCATTTAGCAAAGATTGAAGGAGCTGAGAGAACAGGCCATCATTTATAAAGATGTTTCATAGAGAAAGTTAGCAAACTCAAAAGCCTGGAGTGTATTTGAAGAATTTTAGGAAGAGAAAGGTGACTTACGTGTCTGGAGAACATGAGTAAAAGGGTGTTGGGAGGAGCGAAAGACCATGGGAGAGTGAAAGGAGATATATATATATATTTTACTTCAGGATGGGAAGCATTTGGGGCTTCTGAGCAGAGAGATAACATGATCAAACTTAGGTACTAAATAATATTCTGGTTGCTGTATTAAAAGCAGACTTGTGCTGGGTGCAGTGAAGCATGCCTGTTTTCCCAGTTGCATGGGAGGCTGAGAAGGAGGATCACAAGTTCAAAGCTAGCCTCAGCAATTTAGCAAGGCTCTGTCTCAAAATAAAATATAAAAAAGGGCTGGGGATGTGGCTCAGTGGTTACGTGCCCCTGGGTGTATTCGTTGGTACCTAAAACATAAAACAAAAACCAAAAACCAGACTTGGATGTGAAGGGGTTTGAGCAAGGGCAGAAACAGGCAGACAGGTTGGAAAGCTATATTATCTATAGAGTGGGGATGGCCTTTGAAAAGAATAAGAACAAAGTATCCTAAAGAAAAATGTAAATGAAAGTGATTTTGAAAAAAAGTTTTAAAATTTTGAATGAAAAAAGTCAAAATAGAAGTTAAAAATAAAAATATACCAGACACATAAAAGACATGGGGCTGATTTTCCTAACATACAAAGACCTCTTATAATAAAATACAAACATGAAAAGACCAATAGAAAAACTGACAAAAGACTCAAGCAGACACTTATAAAACACAAATAATAAGGACAATAATGAATAGAAAAAGGTTCCCTAACAAAGAATTTAAAACAAGAAATATTATTTTTTTTTCAGATTGCTAAAGACAAAATAATGGGCAATATTCAGTTTCAGAGCATGTGGAGATATAATTGTTTTGTACATTTTTAGAATAGCTAATGAAATTAATATGCCCATACCCCTCGATCTTCTTGGAATCATCCATATAGAAATGCTTACTGTACAAATCATGGACAAAGAAATGTTGTTTATTTAAATTGGGAAACCTAATACTCAACATTTGTGAATTTAAATTTCTATGTCCATTAAAATAGCACTCACTTTTAAAAACTTAAGATGCCAAAGGTATATGGACAAAAAAAAGTTACAAACTATGTTATGATCATTTTTTGTAACAATAATGTTAGATATTTTCAGTGATTACCTTTCCTTTTTCTTTTTATAGTGCTGGGGATAGAACTCAGGGCTTCACACATGCTAGGCAAGTGCTCTGCCCCTGAACTACATCCCAGCCCCACAGTGATTATCATTTGGGATAAAGTTATAGAAAACTGCATTTAATATGTATTTCTGCAAAATATAAATTGTTACAAAAATTTGCTATTAGTATAAACAAGAAAAGAAAATGTTTGAGGGGGTATGGGAGCAGGAAAGATGGTGGAATGTAATGGACATTATTACCCTAGGTACATGTATGGCCACACATATGGTGCGATGCTACATCATATACAATAAGAGAAATGAAAAGTTGCAACTGCTGCAACTGTGCAACTGTGTACAATGAATCAAAATAATTCTTCTGAAATATATAACTAATTAAAATAAATAAATAAATAAATAAATAAATAAATAATTTTTTAAAAAATTAATTGTTTTAGGAACCCTATTTATTCTTCACAATCTCCAAAACGTTTTTCTGTGTGGGGAATATCATCAGTATCCACCCCTACCCACCTCATACACACCCATATTCTCTGCCTGATAAGTCATCCTGTAAAAGGATGTTAACTTCTTTTAGAGGAAAATCAGATCATCTGTGATTTTGAAGGACAAATACAAATGATCAAATAGACGTGGGTGGAACATTTTTAAAGTACAGAAAACAATAACTTCCAAATAAGTTTTATAATGTTGTAGGGCAGATAGACAAGGCACTGAAGATAGCAGGAAACAGTTTTATTTGGCTGCAGCCAGGTTCAGAGGGCACAGCTTTTGCTGTAATTAATTAATCCCTTGAACCCCGAGTATTCTCATCTGCCCAGAACTTTATACCCAGCATGTAAAGGGAGGGACTCAGAAGTTCACCATCTGCAGAAGTTTACATAAAAGCAGCTTTTTCTTATTTATTTATTTATTTTTAGAGAGAGAGATTTATTTTAGTTTTCAGTGGACACAACATCTTTGTTTGTATGTGGTGCTGAGGATCGAACTCCGGGCCTCAGGCATGCCAGGTGAGCATGCTACCACTTGAGCCACATCCCCAAAACCAAAAGCAGCTTTTTCTTTCACTGCTCTGGGCAAGTTAGTGCTTCAAGGACAACACCTGAGAAGGGGAGAACTTCTGTTACCACAGAGCCCAATTGGTAACTTCTCTTATCTTAAAAATGTAGACATCTCTGTGAGGCTCCAGCTCAAGGCCAGAGGCCTTGTTTACACATTTCTACAAACTACTATACTGGATACATGTTTGTGAAAAACTAGTAAGGGGGAGGGGTGTTCAACACCTGTAGTGCTGATTTCTTCCAGGCTAGTGGCCAAGTAAAATAGGGCAACAGGAAAATAGGAAGTTTAATTACATTGAACTTTTTTGTAGAGACTCTTTATATATTTTTTTTTGTAGAGACTTTTTTGCTTATAGTCTTAAAACTTTTGGAATGAGAGGCAGATATCTTTAAGCCTTTCCAAAGCCACTTGGTTTCACTTGGAGCAAGTTAGAAACTGATGTTTCTGTTCAGAGGAATAGCATGGATGAAAGTTGCAATGATCACTTTGGAGCTGCCCTACTCAGGATGTAGTAAGAACTGGTCCTCCAGGAAGGGGCAGTCCCAAAGCACAGTTGAACCAATGATGGACCAAGAGCACTCCTGGGTTTTGAAGCAGGTGACTCCAATTGACCAATAGGAAAACTATTATTTAGAAGTCTATACAACTCAGTCATAATTATCTGGGGTTTCCCCAGGGCTACAATCCTTGAATAGGAGTTCATTCTCCAAGAAAAGAGACATGATGATTCATAAGAAAGGTGGCAAAGTAAGAGGGTATCCCAGTATTCTTAGATTTCTGAAAGAATAATGAGTATGGATAAAAATAGAAGACTTGTTGGAGAGGAGTGAGCATGGGCTATAGAAATGGGGTGCAAAAATCATAGAGAAAATCTGCAAAATCTCAGCATCTCCCAAGCAATATCTGGGCATGAGACATCATATGGAATTCCACTAAAATGTATGTGAAAAGATCCTCATGAGATTTCCTTCTGAAGAAGATTGGTTGGAAGGTTCAAATGAGCTTAAAAATGGGAAAATCCCACCTGACGAGCAGGAGGGGCTGGAGAAATTTACCAGATGTGGCATCTTCATAATATGTTCCTCAACTCTCTTCTTCCTATGAAAGAGTGTATGAGCACATCGTACAATTTTAAAAGAGTGTTCAGAGAACATAAATACATGTCTAAACTAGACTGGCCCAATGGCTAAATGTAAGCAATCTATTCATAATTCTCATTTCTCCACTGATTGTGGGTTTGAGCTTCAGTAAATTCCCAATGCCTTTTGAACAAACTTGTATGGGTCTTTGTTAAGAAGACTAAGGCTAAAATGCTTTGGGTATAGAATCACAGAGAGTTTATATCATAGATTTTGTGGGGGTAGCCACAATGTCTACCACATGCCTTCATCTGCTACATGTGTACCAGAGCTACATACCAACTTCATTTGTAATAACCAAAAATTGTTCTTCCAGGGAATCTTTGAATGAAAGGTACCCAGAAGTATCAGTTCTGTCTTTGTTGGTGGTTCTGAATGACAAACAGGTTTCCAGGTCTAAACTAATACAAATAAAAGTATAATAAAAATTGAGGAGGATCTAGCTAAAAAGGAATATTTTGGTAATGAGAAATTTTAGCAAGAGTTATTTCAATTCCCAAAATTGTTTTGTAGATTAAATACTAGTGCATTTTGGTTATGGTTTATACATTATAATGCTGGCATTTATGGTTCAAGAATCAATAAAGAAACCATACTTTCAATAAATTCCCTAACACATGTTTATTGAAAACATAATATTTGTGCAACTTTCTGACAGTTACTAGAGATAACAATGAATTAAAATTAAGACTTGGTTACTACACACATTCAGGGAATATGTGTAGCAAATAGTTCTAATAAATGAAAACAAAGATGTTTAAAAACCAAGACTCTGCTTTTCTGTCTTTTGGGGTGTCTGACTTTCTTTTCTTCTTTCTTTTGGTGTGATAGACCCAAACCTAAGGCCTTCTGCATGCTCTGGCCTCTCCCACATGTTCTAATCCATCCTATTCCACTCTTCCTTCATCTTGACTTTGTGTCCCACCATCAGTCATTCTAGAATCCCAAACCAGCATCAGTACTTACTGACCTGAATTTCGCAGCTTCCTGCCATCCCCAGTCAACTGATTGTCATGTTCCAAACTAAAGATCTGGGTGAATGCTATTTAGGTATGAAGGAATGGCACATCAGGATGTGGTGGTGATGAGAAGGGTCCTAGAATCAAATGTCTTCATTTTAAGGCATTCTTCCCCTACTGAATAGCTGTGTAAACACTATGACCTTCAGTATTCTCATCTGTCCAATAGAGAATAATTCTTATATAAATGTTTCTTATAGTCATTCACATCCTAATACAGCTTGAGGAAACTCCTCATCTTCCTTTAAAGGTCTGAATCAGCCAGCTGTGCAGGAGATGTACTTGTCTTTCCTCTTTTCTGTGGTCATCAATTTGAAGTACACATTCTGGGGCAATTGCAGTCCTGATAGTATTTCTGTTAGTAGTGTGGTGATGTTATTTGTTTTGTAATATTGGTTCAGCTCACACATGTGTCTTTCATTTATCTCAGTCATCTCAGGGCCCAGCTTCTAGAATTTGGCTAATTATCAGCTGGGTCAGTGCAGGTGATGGATCCTTTGTCTCTTACCATCCTGTAGGATAATGGTCTGAGCTTATTCCAAGAGAAGTTAGAATCCTTTCCTATTCTGTTAGAAGATGTATGTTATACAACTTGACCAGAGACAGTGAATAGGATATAATGGTCTCTTTCTCCTTTTGAGAGCAGCTGCAAGTCACAATTCTGAGAGTAGAAATAAAGGAGAATACAGAAATGAAACTAATTTGGAAAAAATCTGTGCCCAGCCCTAATAGTTGTGAGATTCAATAACTAATCCCTAGAAATTTAACTAAATGCCTAGAATATCATTATCTCTCTTTACTGAGAATAATTTGCAAAGAATTTTAAGTAAGGAGACATAATTTTCATTTTACTTACATAATTTTATTTAAATTATTTTACATTTTGAGTATATATTACTATTTCTAAAACAACCTATTTTATGAGAATGCTTATAAAGTGTATCTCTGACTAAAGTTCTAGCTTCACTGAAGTTATAGAGTATAGGGATGATTCATCTCTCAGATATATTACAATATTTATTAGAAATTTTAGATTAAAATTATAGATTTTCAACTTTAACTTATTTTTGGTGCACAATATATATTAATGCAATGTATTTTTATGGTATTAATTATTGACTAGGAATGTTCCCCTTGTTAAATTAATTCAGAAATAGGTTATTTTTGGCTGGATTAATTAGGTCTTTTTTTCCTTCTCTCTTTCTTTTTTTCCCCCCACATAGTCAGTATCCTTGATCAGATAGAAAAAATTTCTTCTACATGATCTTTTTCAGCCCTATAGAATGGGAAGCATTTTAGAGCATCATCTACATATTGTAACTCTCTTTGATCTTGTAAATTGAGTTCCCTTAAATCCTTCATTAATGCTTGCCCAAACAAGTGGGGACTGTCCAAGTTACTTATTGGGCCTTCCCTTCTGGCTCTCTCCATTCAATTGCAAACAGATATTGAGAGTCAGGATGTACAGGAATGTAGACTTTGCATGTCTTAAATCATGCACCAGTTTGTGTCTGGAGGAGTCCACCTTAAGATTATATAGGGATTAGGAGGCATTGGGTCAATGGGAATGACTGCCTTATTAATTATTCTTAAGTCTTGAAAAAAGGATAATCCCCATTACTTCTTTTAACAGATAGAATTGGGGTGTTACAAGGCACCCAGAATCCATGATTTAAAAACTTAGTAATTAAGGGCTGCCGCAGTCTGGCTGGGCACAATTCAGGGACCACTTGTCAAAAGAAACGAACTTTATTTTTAGAACCACACACGCCAAACAAAACAGCTCCTCAGGAAAAACCCTCAGAGCCCAACTGCCACCACCGGCTTCCCACAAGCCTCTCTCCCAACCACAAGCCTCTCCACCTCCCACAATCCTCCTGCTCTTGAGGCCGATTGGCTGGGTCACGTGGGTGGAGCCAAAAAAGTCCCCCAGTGAGCAGCTCCGTGGTCTGAAAGGGCAGGGAAACAGCCCAATGAGCATCACTGCAGAGGAGCCAATCAGCTAGATGTTGCTGGGGCCGCTGTGAGCCAATCATCAGCTGGCAGTCTGAAAGGGCGGGGAAACAGCCCAATGAGCATCACCGCAGAGGAACCAATCAGCTAGATGTTGCTGGGGCCGCTGTGAGCCAATCATCAGCTGGCAGTCTGAAAGTTTGCTGGGGCCCCTTCGGCTGTGGCTCTCAACATCTCCCCCTCTCTGTTTAAACAACAAGCATGTGGCTTAGGGACCGTGCCTGCCTTAGGTTGTCCAATAGTACATATATGGTCCTTACCTGTTATCGGATGATCTGACCTCAAGGCGTCAGCCTCCTGTCTTAGGTTGGTACCATTGCAATTGGATCTTACCCGTCACTGACTAC